>NW_028320396.1:0-265675 GCF_062004578.1 Staurois parvus | reverse complement strand
AATAGCCTTGTACCATGTGACCTCTGTGATCATTCACAGATTTCACACGTAGTAAGCAATGATGTCACAAGTGACATCTTGCTTACTACTTTGCATGTGATCACTGATTGGCCAATCAGTGATCACATGATCGGGACCTCGTACAGAGGTCCCGTCCGATCGGTGTTTCACTGTGTCCAGAGGACACAGTGGGCACCGGATCGCGGTGCTGCGCGCTCCCAGAGAGCGCGCACAAGCAGGGTGCGGGGAGGCCGTTCATAAACGTCCACCCGACCCTGCACTGCCACCGTCCGGCCGTTTATATGCAACGGCCGGTCGGGAGGTGGTTAAGAGCAGTCGAGCTGCTGTTGCTTTTAATTTGTATTTTTAGAATCACTTTGCTCCAATAGGTGAATTCTGTGTTGCACTAAAACGCTGCTCTGCAGAACTAAATATTGCATGAGGTTTTTGTTGAGATTTCATAAGATCATTCCTTTCTCCTCCACCTACTAATTCATGTATGCTCATGTTTCTAAAATGTTTTAAATAAGAACTCCAACACCCAGGTTTTCCTGGACAAGGTGAGGTGAGTCATGTTTACACTTCTCTCTATGAATCTTCATTTGCAAAGACCCAGTGTACTGTGACCCTCTTTGCAGACAACCAAATTTAGTCTTTGTCCTCATAGATGAGGAAATGCCTAGCAGCCAGTGGTAGAGAGGCACATAGGGTTACAGAATGCCACCTGATCTCTGGATTAGAATACAGAGGTAAGTATGCACATCCTATGACTCGCCTCACCCAAGTTTTGGGCTCTTGCCTTCTTGCAGCTCTTTATCCAGTCAATGTTGCATTTTGCTATTATTTCTCTTTTGTATAGATTGGTGCAAAGTAATGGGAATAAAGTCAATGTGGAAGAACTACAAAGTTTTGATTGTAATGGGAGCAGGTGTTGGACTAATGCACTGGGGCTGGTTTCGCTTGCAGTCAAACCCAGTCTTAAATCCTTCGGGAGATTCCAGGGAACGACCTGCTATCCGATTTTTTGCAATGAAAAACAGAGATACCAAAGAACACTAACGATCAACTTAAGGTGATTTAGGTAAGTGTGCATTACATTAGAAATGTAAAAGACACAAACTAACTTCGCATTGAGTGATACAGTCATCTGATAGTTACCCTCTAGCTTCTGACTGTGCCAGCATGATTCTGATTTCTGAACCAACCCAACTTGAATCCGCCATTACAAGTTGATCTTGTGCTTTCCCCTAGAATTTTCCTGAATACTTCATTTACAAAGAAAGGGTCGGAGGAGTGAGAAAACCCTAAGGGTTCTGGCAATGTACAGTGTTGTGATACAGAGTGCCCTTCCTTGATCTCATTCGTACAGAACCCAGCATAGTGTAAGAAGAGGCATCCCCAGGCTTTCCCCTCCATCATAGGCAACATAATAAAGAGCCGCAGTCCAGGTTCACTTCTCCACATATTGTTCTGTCACAGACCTATCAGAACTGAGTATGCACTAGGGCAGGAAAAGCAATGACTATTAGCTGCTGGGGCCAGGGGTACCTTATTGAGAGTCAAAGGATCGCAGGTTGGGCATCAGGGTTTAAAAAAAAGTATTTTTATGTTCATTAAGAAGTTACATTTTAGGTTTCAGGGTTAAATTTAAAGTGATTCTAAATGTTTTTTGTTTTGTTTTTTTAAATAACTTGTTATACATGTTGTATTTACCTGCTCTGTGCAGTGGTTTTGCATAGAACAGCCCCGATCCTCTTCTTTTTGTGTACCCCACTTGGCAGTCCAGGCTCCCCCCCCCCCCCCCCCCCGACGAATGCCCCCAATAGCAAGTCTTTCTATGGGGGCACTCAAGCAGGCTCGCTCCTGAGCTGCGCTCAAGTGAATAGACATTGTCCATTCACACACACAGCGCAGGTCAGCCCTGCTGTCTTCTCATTGGCTCGCTGACTCTGATTGGCAGGAGCCAAAGAGGAGAGAGAGACCCAAGAGGGATGCTGCTCTCATGGACATCGCTGGATCAAGATGGGGCTAAGATATGTATTAGGGGGGTTTGAAAGGTGGAGCTGCACCCAGAAGGTTTTTACAATGCAGTAAGGTAAAAAATCCTTCTGCCTATAAAACCACTTTAAAGGTTAGGTTCAGAGATTGTATTGTTATAGGGTTAGCACCGCATAGCAGCACATTATGGCAGACTTTGCTGTCAAACACAGCCCTCTAACAATACGATGTCACCACTCCCGGCACCGCTGTCTTCCCGGTCTTCCTTCTGGGTTCACACACTCTGGCTGTTTGAATGGCCGGGCTGAGATGATGTCACTTCTGTGCATGTACAAAGGAGTTACAATCACAAACAGTGCTGTCTGCATTCACACCACACTCCGTGTGCCCTTAATGCAGAGCTACTGTGCATGTGCCGTTCACATCATTGGCAGTCGATGTGAATATCTTCTAAACAGCTTAAAGTTATTATAAGCATACATGTAGGTACAAGTGTATAATAAGAGTTTACTACCACTTTAAAAGCTAAGGTCGACTTTAAGAAAAAAAAATTAATGCATGTTTTTGCAGATTAAAAAATGTGCATTTACTTTATCTGTTTACAGAAGAACCTGCAAATTCAGTGGATTGCGGGTGCAATGTCAGGCTCCTGCAGACACTTTGTACACTACCCTGCCCATGTCTCTATATGGGCTTTGTTACTGAGCTGCAGAAAGTGTCGATGGACTGCAAGTGCACTGATCAGTTCACTTGTAGTCCATTGAGAACTACAAGTCCGCCTGTCCGTTTAATTGAGACATCAACTGTGGGGGTAATTAGGGGGTGACGGTTTGGGGCGTTTAGCAACATGTTATATGTTACACCCTAAATACAGATGTAACATGGTACTAAGGATGGAGATAGCCTTTGACTTCTGCCTCTCCTGAGACACTGGTGACATAGCCAGGGTGTCCCAGCTGCCTCCTGGGAAGGCTGCGTCACCAGTGCCTTCCAAGATGCTCTCGTAGTTAATCTGCGAGATATCATGAAAGAAAAATTATGTGCTCTTTCCTGAAATCTTGTGAGATTTCCCAATCTTGAAAGATCTGTGGAAATAGGAAAAAAAAAAAAAAAGGAGCTGTTGCTCCTATCATATTGGAGGTTTGTGTATGACAAAACTCAATTGCTGCTGTAGTAGAGCTCAAGGAACTGGCTATTCTGCCTGGCAGGAATTTATGAATCATAACTCTGGCTGAACAGTAATACCAGTCCTTTGGCAGGTAAAACTATGCCCATGTATGTATTTCAGCTCTGTACCTACCCCTTTCTGCCCAGGCCAGTTTTCAGATTTCAGCGCTGTTGCACTTTGAATGACAATTGCGCGGTCATGCAACACTGTACCCATTTGCAATTTTTATCATTTTTTTGAGACAGAGCTTTCTTTTGGTGGTATTTAATCACCTCTGGGTTTTTTATTTTTTGCTAAACAAACCGAAAACAACTGAAAATTTTTAAAAAATAAAAAGTTTTTTTTAGTTTTTATTATAAAATTTTGTAAATAAGTGATTTTTCTCCTTCACTGATGTGCGCTAATGAGGCTGTAGTGATGGGCACTGATAGGCGGCACTGATGAGGAGGCACTAGTAGGTGGCACTGATGGGCATTGACAGGCATCACTGATGGGCACTGAAAGGCAGCACTCATATATGGCACTGTTAGGTGGCACTGTTAGGCACTGATAGGTGGCACTGATTGGCAGTACTGATAGGTTGTATTGACTGGCATTGATAGGTGGCACTGATAGGTGACACTGAAAGGCAGCTCAGATGGGCAATGATATGTGGCATTGATGTGCACTGATGGGCACTGGCAGGTGGCATTGATGGGCAATGACAGCTGACATTGAGTGGGCACTGACAGGTGGCACTGCTGGGGCTACACTGATCATCAGTGCCCCGATGATCAGTGTACATATCCCCTCCGAGGAATGCCGATTACCGGCTCTCCTCTCGAGCTGTCAGCGTCAGGAGGAGAGGAGAGAAATGCCGATAACCGGCATTTCCCTATTTACATGCGATCAGCTGTGATTGGACACAGCTGATCACATGATCGAGCCGACATCTTCGACTCTTCCCGTTGATCGTTTATCAATCGCCATGCTGCACGCTCACGGAGCCGCGCATGCGTGGTTAGAGTGGGAGGACGTCGTATGACGTCCTCCCAGAACGACAGAACCGCCTTGCGCCCGTCATTACCTTATATGGCGGGCGGGAGGCGGTTGAACAAAAGTAACTATCCACGTCCATGTTAGCACAAACTACATTTGTATTTCCTCCATCTTTATATCTAGTGCAATCACTGCCCCATCAATAGCTTTGCAAAATAAAGATGGAAATGTGATATACCAATTTATATCCTGTACTGTGAAAACATTTTCTTAATCCACATAATAATGAGACGTTATTCCATTCAGATGATTTGTATGTCCAGGGATTCTGAGAATAAAGAATCATCTAGCCTCTGATGTCCGTCTACTTAATATTATCATGTTTATTTAAACTAAGTTTGATGTGACTTCAGGTTGTCACATGTTTTCTCTTTCATGTTTTAATATTAAAGGAAACCTTTGCTGAGACATGATGTAGGCTGCCATTAGTAAACTCTCAGGTACAGGTTTCCTTTAAATATAGAGATTTCCAGATATGCCCCTTTAAAGTAAGACCTTGTCTCAGCCACCTTTTACCCAATTCAGATAAGTTATCAGCCACACCAGGAGTGCATTGTTTTCAGTCAGTCAGCTGACTCATTGACTTGGATTGCAGAAGTAGTAAAGTACAACCCTTGTTTATAGTGCAGCACTGCAAAGCTAGGAGCAGAGCCAACGAATGTAATGGGAAAATCATACCAACTTAAAGTGATTCTAAAGGTTGTATTAAAAAAAACAACAGGCATGCCATACTTACCTGCTTTGTGCAAGGGTTTTGCGTAGAGCAGCCCAGATCCTCTTCTTTTTGGGTCCCCTGCTGGCGGGCCTGGCTTCTCCTCCAGCCAAGCGCCCCAATAGCAAGCCTCTTGCTATGGTGGCACTCGAGTAGTCTCACTCCCGTGCCATGCTCCTGTGAATGGACGTTGTCCATGCACAGCTCGGCCCTGCCCCCCGCTTTCTCATCATTGGCTTACTGGCTGTGAGTGACAGCATCAGGAGCCAATGAGGAGAGAGAGAGAGACTCATGGAAGCTGTGACTCTCAAGCACATCGCTTGATCGAGATGAGGCTCAGGTAAATATAGGGAGGGGGGGGCTTGGAAGGGAGCTGCACCCAGAAGGTTTTTACCTTAATGCATAGAATGCATTAAGGTAATCAACCTTTTACAAACCTACAGACCGACACATGTACACCTTTCTATGACTGAGAGACTGATCTTTTACAAGCATATCTAAAAAACATTAACAAAACTACATATTCCCATAAGAACTCAATGCTATCACTCAGTATGATCTGTGTTAAAGTTATCATAAATACAGAACACAAAAATAGAGGGCACGATGCCTAGCACAGACACTTTATTAAAGGATTGAAAAGACAAATGTTGTACTCACAAGCTAAGTGAGCTAAAGGCATGTAAATGCATAAAACACACAATGTAACTGCAGACAGGATGACAAACCTGTCCCCTTCCTCAGAGTTATGGTTTGGATCCTCGAACTATGTCAGGTGTGTTTGTCATCTTGTTTCCAGTTGGAGGTGGAGTGCGGACTCTTGTATTGTGTGCTTTATGCATTCACATGTCTTTAGCTCTCTTAGCTTTTGAGTATAACATTTGTCTTTTTCAATCCTTTAATAAAGATTCAAAAGGTATGCGCTAGGTGTTTGCGCCCTCTCTGTTTTTGTGTTTTGTGCAGTGTAGGATTTCCCTGATCTGAGGAGGGCCGCACCGCCACTTCTTTCTAGTCCGGGTTACGAAATTACAAATTGGTTTATACGTTGAGTGCCTCTACCATTTTCTGAGTGCTGAAGTGTCAGGTTTGAATTCTTTTTCCTATACTTATCATAAATATAGCTCCAAATCTGTCCTCACCATAGGGCTGGCTTTGCAACTTGGCACCTCTTTTGCATCCCTTTTTCATGAAGTTTTTCTGGATTAATTTCTCCATAATTTAAAGCCCATCTCCAGGAACAGGAAAAAATACTTTCCCCGCGTGGGGCTGCCCCTGCCCTGCAAGGGTTAAATGTTCATTGAAGTCTAGGGGGCCACAAAAAGCTGTCTTACTTGCCCAGTCCTCTTCTTACTCATCAGCTGGCATGCTCCTCTTTTTTTTTTTCCCCCTACGCTCTGGCAGTTGACTATTCTTATGGCATACTCGTTTGAAGAAGTCAGAAAACCTGTGACTGCCAGAGTGTGGGGATCAAGAGACTGTAGGACCAGTCTTACAGCCTGGAGGGAGATGTCTGGAGTGAATAATCGAGTAAGTAAAACTGTTTTTTGAGGCCCCCTAGACTTAAGTATTTAATCCTTGTGGTGCCGTAAGGGAGGATTTTTCCTTTTCATGGAATTCAGCTTTAAGTTTATTTTATTTTGCTGTGATGTTATAATGTATTAAACCTAATTTAATTGTAATTACTCCTCTTTGTTTTTCTAGGTTACTCTTTGGATCTCTCTCTCTCTTATTGCTGAACAAGGAACCATGAAAGCTAAATCATTCTTAAGGAGGAACTGGCTCTGGATTGCAGGATTATCTTTTGCAGGCATTCATTTTGGGACATATTTTATTCAGAAGGTGGCAAAATACTCTGCCCGGGAAACAATGGTTATAAAGGACAGTAAGAACGGCAACTGAGCCCACTAGATGATTTACTTTTCTTGGTTCCACCACAGGAGCTCTCATCCCAAACACCATTTTCAGTTCTGTTGTTGACACTCACTGATCTGCAGTTGTGATAATATGCATTTTGCCCATCCTCACATCAGATAAATAAATTATCAGTTTTAAATGATAAAACCAGAGCCCGAGTTGTCTCTTGGAAATAGAATCTGAACTCTCAGGTTTAATCATGGCAAGAGCTGAAATGAAAAAACCATCGCAGTGTACAACCGGACCCGTAACCAGTGCTTCACTAAGAGGACCACTGAATGTCCTACAGATGATTGCAGCATCATGCTATGGACCAACTGGTAGGCTCAAACAGGTCCATAATGGTAGTGGAGGTTATGTTATTACAACATCACAGTCCTCTGCCTTACTTGGCGGCTTGTCTATTAGCCATCCAGTCTTACAGTTGCTTGTGTCCTCTGTCCGTAATTATGTATCTCGCTTCAATGATGGTGGACTCTTTGCAGTAATTCTTTGCTGTAACCTCATTGACAGATGCCTGAATTTACCGGTGTCCCCTCACAAAGTAATAGCTATAAACAGAAGGATTTTGGACATGTGTTTGAATTATCTGACATCTGAGGAGTGTGCATGCAAACTAAAGGTAGATTTTAGCTGTAATGCCTCGTTATTTGATCTAACAAGATCTGTGCTTCACAGTAAACCTGCTTGCATGCTTACCATAAAAGAAGTCGATTACATTACCATGTTAGTTGTCAAAACCTTTCTCTTCAAAGTTCCTATGGAGAGCCTATCAAATATGGTATTAGGAAGGACCGTGATGGTCCCCGTCGAAGGTCTGAGTGTAATGGAGTCTACCTTAGTTCCTGGTGTCCTCATCGAAATGCCAGCTAGCAGCTGGAGCCGAACCCTAACGTTGTCAGACTTACCCCCTACAAACATTACATTGGCCTTGTTTTCAGTCTCAATGTCTGGAGATTTTAGTGATACAGGGGATGGCTCTGTTGATGTGGTGGATAGTGTAGACCCTGAACAAGTCATGCTGGAACAGTTGATGGCCTTGGGCAAACAGTTAGTGGATGACCATGTTCATGTACTTGTCTGTCAAAAAGTTATTCATCCATCTCTGAAACAATATTTAAAAGAGCAGAAGATCCTTGCCGTAGAAAGATTGGGAGCAGCTCTTATGGAACCACTAAGTCGGATGACAGGTAAAAAAAAAATACATAGGAGAATGTAGTCACAATGGAACTTTTTAAAATTGAAACACTTGTTCAATTTTGTTTTGCGTGGAGAAATGATGTTCACATATAAATGTAATATTTAATCCTACACACAAAATAATCATTCTAATGAAATGTATATTATCTTGATTTCTGCATTAGACTTTTTTGCATACAAAGCAAACAACTTTTGTATACATTTTTAGCTGTTGCTGTAACATTTTGATGTGGCCTTTTGTACATGATACCTTATTTTCCTAGTTTTAGTTAATGCTGAACTCCAGGATATATTATGAACCCACATTGTACTTGATGCAGTAAAAACACTCAGGCTAATGTCAGTTGACCGAACTGTGCACTTGAAGTGTTATAGAAAGCAGTACTAGCAGTTATAGAGATAAAGCTAAATAAAAGTCTGATATCCATCAAGTGCAACCTCGTACAGTTTTACAATTATGCGATCTGTCATGCAAGTGTTACTTCAATGCAGAGTAATGCATAATCAGCATTGCAGTGCCTTTCATTTTCAATGTCACACTAGTGCATCCTACCAGTGTGTACTGCATGTATGTTTTAACGCACCCCAACATACAGATGCAGACTGTCTATGTATTGTGATGCAGTGCACCAGAAAAAGATGGGGCATGTCTAGTTTCATGTGCGTTGTCAGCTGATTAAAAATAAATGGGCCGCCTAAATGCAGCGCACACTGGGGGGAGATTTACTACAGGTGGTGCAGCTGTGCATGGTAGCCATCCGCTTCTAACGTCTGCTTGTTCAGTTACATTTTGACAATATAACCTGGAAGCTGATTGATTTCTGTGCAGAGCTGCACAGATTTTGCAACATGCAGTTTTAGTAAATAACCCCCATTATGTGCATGCATTAAAGTGTTGTTATGCCCAGGACTCTGCATTCACTATATCTGGCCTCCCACAGTACACACTACATGGAAATGCAATTACTTTAGTAAATATAAACTGCTAAATACCTTTTTCTCATCAGCAGTTAGAGCAGTCTTGTGGCTTCTATCAGTGTTCAGCTGAGCACTGGTTACAGCTTATAGGAGGAGTTTTCTTTCTGCACTAGGAGGATGCACAACCCCTGACCTCTGTCTGAACACTGCTGATTGGCCCTGTACTGATCACATGCACTCTCCCAAGAAAATAAAAAAAAAAAAATTCTAGCAATACACACCAAGCTGAGCATGTGCAGAGTGTCTCAACACAATATGTCTTATCAGGAGATAAAAGGGAGACCCTGAAAAAGGGGAGGATCAGGGAAGTCAAGATCAAGCAGTATTTTTACACAATGCAGAGGATTAACCCCTTGGGTTCCACAATGAGTATATCAAGCATGCTTTACTGCATATACAGACTGATTTTACTGTTGTAGGTTTAGTAACAATTTAATGCATCGCAATGCACCCAGGCGTGAATGGGGCCTAAAGAATTTTGAAGTGCATCAGTGTCTCCAAGCTAACAATATACAGTATGTAAAATTATTATTATTATTATACAGTATTTATAAAGCGCCAATAGTTCGCTCAGCGCTGTACATTACAAAGGGGGACAGAACATGTGACAGAACAAAACCAATACAATGCCAAACATGAGGGGATTGAGGGCCCTGCTCTTTCGAGCTTACAATCTAGGAGGGAGGGGATGGTGGCACAGGAGGAGATAGCTGTGGGGGATGGAGTGGTAGGAAGAGTGGAGGAGGTCGGCAGGTTAGCAGGGGGTGGGGTAGGCTTCCCTGAAGAGATGGGTTTTCTGGGTGCGCCTAAAGGAGAGGAGAGTAGGTAATAATCTGATGGGTTGGGGCAGGGAGTTCCAGAGGATGGGTGACACCCTGGAGAAGTCCTGGAGGCGGGCATGGGAGGAGGAGACCAGGGAACTAGAGAGAAGGAGGTCTTTTGAGGAGCGGAGTGTGCGTGCTGGGTGGTACTTGGATATTAGGTCGGTGATGTAGTTCGGGGCAGTATGGTGGACGGCTTTGTACGTCAGTGTTAGGATTTTGAATTTGATCCGTTGCGCAATCGGAAGCCAGTGGAGGGATTGGCAGAGGAGGGTGGCGGAGATGGAGCGGTTGGAAAGGTGAATGAGTCTGGCAGCCGTATTCAGGATCAACTGAAGCGGGGATAGCCAGCGGCGAGGCAGGCCAGTGAGGAGGGAGTTGCAGTAGTCGAGTCGTGATATGATGAGGGAGTGGATGAGATGTTTAGTGGTTTCTGGGGTTAGGAACGTGCGTATTTTGGCGATGTTGCGGAGGTGGAGTCTGCACGAGCTGAAGTAGGCTTGCTGTGCCTGCAAGTAAGTTTGATAACTCTAATCCATTTCTTTGTGCCTAGGAAACCAATGACCCTAGGTTCACACCTAAGCGTTTTCTGCAGCGTTTTGCAGAAGCGCAGTACATTCCATTTAACATGTTTTCCTATGGGACATGTTCACACCTGTGCGTTTTCACCTGATGTGTTTTGTTTTGGAAAGGGTCAGGGACTTTTTTTTAATGCAAAAATTAGAATTTTTGGTTTTGTAGACATCAATGGAAATACTGCAGAAAAGCATGAATTGCATTTTTGCCATGTTTTTGATGCGTTTTGCATTTTAAATCCACCCCGCAAAAAGCATCAAAAACGCAACTGCGAAACGCAATGCAGAAACAGCTCAAATGCAACCTGCATGGGTGTGAACCTAGCCTAAATCTTGGGGGGGGGGGGGGGGTGTTATGTAAAGAGCTTCAATCTTGTCTGCTGTGATGCAAAACCCTCCTAATGGCTGTGCCATTAAACTGTTAAAACAGTGGGAGGTGATCCTTAGTAATAAAGTACAACTAAAGGCAAACTTTTTTTTGTTTTTCTTCATTTTAGTTAGAGCTGTGGAGTGTTATAGCTCCTTCCAAGTTTTTCTTTGCCATCTGTGTCCCATTTGGGAGATTTTCTTTCACTTCCTCTCCCATAGCCACAACAAAAAGTGGGGAAATCCCTGGTTGCCATCAGGGTTACTAGAATTAGTTTCCACATTGGAAGATATGGGACAACCCAAAAATTTTGGATTTTCTTTTACTTTCAGTGATAACAGTAAGCAAGTCAAATAGAGGGGCTGAATCTCCCTAATGGGGGCACAAAGAGCAATACCAATCGGACAGGTGTTCTAATCCCTCTCCACTCGATCCAAAACTTTAGGAAAAGTTTACATTTAAGTTGGGGTGAAGTGTGAACATGTGTGTAGTGTACAGCTGGGGTACAGGGAAAATCAGTCTGCAGTTTTTCAAAGGTGTGTTGTGGTGCCTGCACTTAAGCAGTATTATTAGTATGGACACAACAATATACTTAATTTTATCGTTTAAAAGCTTGACGCCAACGTCACACAAATATGCCTCACAGGCTTTTTTCCGGGGGGCGCATATTTGCATACATGTCCTTGTGCTGGGAGCGCGCCGCACAGCGCGCTTCCAGCACAAAGACTGTGGTGTCACCGAGAGCCCCGGGTCCTGTTTTATAACGATTGGGACCCGGGACTCCCGATTCTGGGTCACGTGATTGCTGTGATAGCCTCTGGCTATCACAGTGATCAGTCACTGTACAGCCCCGCCCCCTTGTTTTTTTTTCCCTATGAATGGAGGAGAGAGAGACATTGTATCTCTCTAACTCCTGGCATAGAGAGAACGAAAAATGTTTGTATAAAAAAAAAAAAGATAAATATTAAAAAATAAAGAAAAAAATACCTAGATCAAGGTTTGATCTAGTTCAGTGCCAGGGTTAGTGTTTGGGTCAAGGTCAAAAGGCCAGGGTCAAAGGTCAGGATTTTAAAAAAATTGGTGTTAGTGTCAGTGTGTTTTAGGTTAAAAAAAAAAAGACAAAAACAAAACGCGCACTCTTGTTTCTGGGCTGTACTACGGGTACAAATAACATACACATACAGTCAGGTCCATAAATATTGGGACATCAACACAATTCTAACATTTTTGGCTCTATACACCACCACAATGGATTTGAAATGAAACGAACAAGATGTGCTTTAACTGCAGACTGGCAGCTTTAATTTGAGGGTATTTACATCCAAATCAGGTGAACGGTGTAGGAATTACAATAGTTTGCATATGTGCCTCCCACTTATTAAGGGACCAAAAGTAATGGGACAATTGGCTTCTCAGCTGTTCCATGGCCAGGTGTGTGTTATTCCCTCATTATCCCAATTACAATGAGCAGATAAAAGGTCCAGAGTTCATTTCAAGTGTGCTATTTGCATTTGGAATCTGTTGCTGTCAACTCTCAAGATGAGATCCAAAGAGCTGTCACTATCAGTGAAGCAAGCTATCATTAGGCTGAAAAAACAAAACAAACCCATCAGAGAGATAGCAAAAAGATTAGGCATGGCCAAAACAACTGTTTGGAACATTCTTAAAAAGAACGAACGCACCGGTGAGCTCAGCAACACCAAAAGACCCGAAAGACCACGGAAAACAACTGTGGTGGATGACTGAAGAATTCTTTCCCTGGTGAAGAAAAACACCCTTCACAACAGTTGGCCAGACCAAGAACACTCTCCAGGAGGTAGGTGTATGTGTGTCAAAGTCAACAATCAAGAGAATATTTCACCAGAGTGAATACAGAGGGTTCACCACAAGATGTAAACCATTGGTGAGCCTCAAAAACAGGAAGGCCAGATTAGAGTTTGCCAAACGACATCTAAAAAAGCCTTCACAGTTCTGGAACAACATCCTATGGACAGATGAGACCAAGATCAACTTGTACCAGAGTGATGGGAAGAGAAGAGTATGGAGAAGGAAAGGAACTGCTCATGATCCTAAGCATACCACCTCATCAGTGAAGCATGGTGGTGGTAGTGTCATGGCGTGGGCATGTATGGCTGCCAATGGAACTGGTTCTCTTGTATTTATTGATGATGTGACTGCTGACAAAAGCAGCAGGATGAATTCTGAAGTGTTTCGGGCAATATTATCTGCTCATATTCAGTCAAATGCTTCACAACTCATTGGACGCCGCTTCACAGTGCAGATGGACAATGACCCAAAGCATACTGCAAAAGCAACCAAAGAGTTTTTTAAGGAAAAGAAGTGGAATGTTATGCAATGGCTAAGTCAATCACCTTATTTGAATCCGATTGAGCATGCATTTCACTTGCCGAAGACAAAACTGAAGGGAAAATGCCCCAAGAACAAGCAGGAACTGAAGACAGTTGCAGGAGAGGCCTGGCAGAGCATCACCAGGGATGAAACCCAGAATCTGGTGATGTCTATGCTTTCCAGACTTCAGGCTGTAATTGACTGCAAAGGATTTGCAACCAAGTATTAAAAAGTGAAAGTTTGATTTATGATTAATATTCTGTCCCATTACTTTTGGTCCCTTAATAAGTGGGAGGCACATATGCAAACTGTTGCAATTCCTACACCGTTCACCTGATTTTTATGTAAATACACTCAAATTAAAGCTGACAGTCTGCAGTTAAAGCGCATCTTGTTCATTTCATTTCAAATCCATTGTGGTGGTGTATAGAGCCAAAAATGTTAGAATTGTGTCGATGTCCCAATATTTATGGACCTGACTGTATATGGTATCGCTGCGATCGTCAAGAGCTGGAGAATTTATTTTGGGTTGTTCTTTGGTGGTAGGTTATGGTCGTAACAAGAAACACACAGCTAAATAAAAAAAAGTATTTTTTTTTACTATTTTGGGCCAGTTTTCCTTTGATGATAAAAAAAAATCAGGAGATATCCATTACCTTTTGCCACCAAATGAAAGCCCAATTTGTCCTGAAAAAAATACGGTATATTTCACCTGGATGTACAAAGTAGTTGTGATGATATGTACGGTTTTACTAACACATGTCAACGTTGCAAAATTGTGCTTAGGCATTTAGTTTTGTTTCACCCTTAGGCGTGAAGGGGTTAAGGAAACCTGAATTAAGCGAATGTGGGAGCTGATATTGCATACTTCCTCTTGCAAATGTTGGTTATGCAGGCCATAGACTGGTCGAAAATCGGCCAATTTAAAAAAAAAATCGGTCGTTCAGTCGGCTGACGTTACCACCAACGGTAAAAAAAATCGGCCTACTAAATCATAAAGTTCACCCCATAACTTCTGTCCCTTGCAGGTCATTGCTCATGAGTGGATTTTTTTATCGGTAAAACGATCGGCCGATTTTGCCGATCGTCAAAATGGGCCGCAAATTTTTCCAACATGACCAATAAAAAAACGTGCAAAAAAACAGAAAAACTGCCGACCAATTAACCCACTAACAGTGCGAAAATCGGCCAATTTTTTTTCGGTCGAAATATCGGCCGATTTTCAACCCGTCTATGGCTGGCATTACTTGGCTTTTTATGGATCTAACTTTCAGAGTCACTAACTCTGAACAAGGCAGGGTCAGAGGGAAGTCCAATCCCCTAATCCGTATACTTTTTCCCAATCTGTACTGTTCCTATTTGATTAGTATGAGAGCCAGGCAAGTAACATTTTATCAGAGGTTAGCAGTGGCAGCCTGCATATGTCTGTGTAGTTTTCCTTTAAGAGAGGGTGTCTCCATGGCAAGAGCCTGGTACTCTGGCACTGTATAGGCGGAGAAGAGAATTTGCTGTCTGATACATACAAGATATAAGGAATCTGCAGCTCATTCAACCTGCTGGCAATCATTCAGATCAGGTAATTCAACTAAACATTTTTATTGCACAGATCTTCTTTATCAGCCCTATTTTGTGCTGTTGTGGCTATAAATATTCCTGCATCAATAATTTTGACCTTTTCCAGACAATTATGGCAGCAGCTTAAAGTAATTGACTTTTTTCTCCCCTTATTCACAGGTGCGCAGTCTATAGCTTCTCTGAGCTTTCTTTCCTCTACTTGCTATGGCAGCCTCAGGAAAATCAGCAAAATGTCCCATGGAAACAAGCAGTACTTGCATCTTATTCCCTGCGACACATCCGTGTGCAGCTTTGTGCTCTGCAACCGAAATGAGACATCCCTGAAAGAGCTTGTGGTAAATAATGCTTTTTATTCTGTTTGTTCGTGGACAATTTTGCATTATCCGCAAAAACATAATTGAAAGTGGTTCTAAAGCCAGAACTTTTTTTTTTACCTTAATGCATTCCCTGTATTAAGGTAAAAACTGTTTTACAACTTGCTGTGCTTCCCCCACCTCCCTAAATACTTACTGATTGAGAGTCCTCAATTGATCCAGCACTGTTTACACCTGCATCTAATCTCTCCCCTCTCCACTCACAGAGACTGAGACAGCATTGGGAGCCATTGGCTCCCACTGTTGTCAATCAAATGCTGTTAGAAAGGAGGAAGGGCCAAGCCGTGGTGTGTGTGTGATTCACAAAGCCTGGCTCAGGATCGAGCCCACAAGTCTGCCCCCATAGCAAGCATTTTGCTATGGGGGCAACACAGAAGAGAAGGAGTGGGACAGTGCTGGCGGGGGACCCCAGAAGAGGAAGATCAGGACCGCTCTGTGTAATACCATTGCACAAAGCAGGTAAGTATAAGACGTTTATTTCTTTTAACATGTAATCTGGACTAGTAACATAAAGCAATGTTCACAGATCTCTCTGGGGTCAATAAAGTTTTATAGAAGATCTTAAAATGCTTTTCCTGAAGAATACAATTCTTCATTCTTCCTTCAGTGCTGGGAATGTATGTAGATTTCTGAGAACTACTTCATCATGTGATCTTTATTGAAGGGGAGGATCAGAGTTCAGCATGGCTAAAGCTCAACTTCAACAGGGCTTTACATGCCTCTGGGCCTAGATTTTCACACATTTGGCCAGTACTGAAGGGAAACTGAAGGCTATTTCGACTATCTCTGCGGATGACGTTGGTGATGTAGCTAGAGGCAGTATTGTGGATGGCTTTCTAAGCTGTGGTTAGTATTTTGAATTTTATACGTTGGGTTAGTGGAAGCCAATGAAGGGATTGGCAGAGAAGGGCAGCAGGTTGGTAGAGTGTATGAATCTAGCAGTAGCATTCATAATAGACTGAAGGGGGGATAGCCTGTGTAACGGTAGACCAGTGAGGAGGGAGATGCAGTAATCAAGGCGGGATAAAACCAAGGCGTGAATAAGTTTTGTGATGTCATTGGTCAGAAAGGGGCTGATTTTGGAAATGTTCCCGAGGTTGAGGCGGCAGGATTTAGCCAGTGATTGGATGTGGGGCCCAAAGGAGAGATCAGAGTCTAGGATTACACCTAGCACCCTGGTATGAGGGGAAGGGCCAGTGGTTGTGCTGTTGATCGTAATAGTAAAGTCATCAGTGGGGGATCGGGGAGGAGGAAATATTACCAGCTCGGTTTTGTAAAGATTGAGTTTAAGGTAGTGGTGTGACATCCATGCTGATATGTCCTCAGTAGATTTGTGATACTTGAGGAGTTTGGTATTGGAAGCCATGGGAAGTTATCAATTGGCCTAGGGAGGAGGTGTAGAGAGAGAGAAAAGGAGGGGCCCAAGAACAGAACCTTGGGGTACCCCAACGGAAAGAGGGAGAGGAGGAGGAGTTGTATGTGACACTGAAAATGCGCTGAGAAAGGTAAGAGGAGAACCAGGAGACAGCAGAGTCACGGAGGCCGATGGAGTGGAGTTTTACTGAGGAGGAGCGGGTGGTCAACTGTGTCAAAGGCAGCGGAAAGGTCTAGGACGGGTAGGCAACCTGTGGCTCTCTAGCTGTTGTGGAACTACATTTCCCATGAGGCATTGCAAAGATTACAAAACTGACAGTCACAACTATGACTTGCAGAGGCATGATGGAACTTGTAGTCCTGCGGCTCTCAGGTTGCATACCCCTGGTCTAGGAGTATGAGTATGGCGTAATGGTCATTGGTTTTAGCAGTTAGTAGGTTGTTGGTGAGTTTTAGTAGGGCAGTTTCAGTGGAATGTTGTGGGCGGAAGCCAGACTGTAGGAGATCAAGAAGGGTGTTGTCGGTGAGGTAGCAGTTCATACGGTTGTGAACATGGCACTCGAGAAGCTTGGAGGCATACAGGAGCAGGAAGATGGGTCTTAATTTATTCAAACAGGTGGGGTCCAGCGAGGGTTTTTGCGTATGGGGGTAACCAGTGCATGTTTGAGCGGGGAGGAAAAGGTGCCCATGGAGAGTGAGAGGTTGAAGATGTGGGTTAGAGAGTTTATGATCGAGCAGGAAAGAGGCTGCAATAATCTTGAGGGGACAGGTGGTGAAGTGGGCCTTGGAAAGGAGTTCGGTAACTTCCTTGACGGTAACAGGGTCGAAAGAGGAGAGTGTTGAGTGTGGTGTTGGGCCTGGTATGTTGGTTGGAGGAGGAAGCTTGACACTGGAGATCTCATCACGAATTGTGTCGATCTTGTTTTTGAAATGACTTGCAATCTCCTGTGCAGTAAGTAAGTTGGTGGGTGGAGGCAGTGGGGGGGGGGGGGGGGGGGGTGGAGTAAGGAATTAAGGGTAGAAAAGAATTGACCAGAATTGGATGAGAGGGTTTTGATGAGAGTGTTGTAGTAGGTTTGCTTAGCAGCGTGGAGGCCGGAGTTGTATTTTAGAAGAGCGGATTTGTAGAGGGTAAAGTCTTTCAGAAGTCTTGAGACATCTGGTGTCATTTGTTTGCCAGGGTTGTGACAGGCGAGGCCTGATTCTGTGTGTAGAGAGAAGAGCAAGGACGTCCAGGGAAGATGATAGATAGTTGTTTGTAGGCAGATGTGGCCAGGTCTGGGCAGGACAGGGGTGCAATTTTATCATAGAGGCACTCCATAGCAAGTGAAGAAGAGAAGGGCTGAGGTGGTGAAGGTTTCTACAGGTAACGGTTTGCTGGTAGGAGACACGGAGAGTGAGAAGCTGATAAAGTTGTGATCAGAGAGAGGAAAAGGGGTGTTAGAGAGGTTACAGGGAGTGTATAGGTGGGAGAATACAAGGTCAAGGGTGTTGCTGTTCGAGTGGGTGATGGATTGTGTCCATTGTGTTAGGTTAAAAGAGAAAGTTAGGTTGAGTAGTTGAGAAGTGGCTGAGGTGTTAACATTGACTAGGATGTTAGTCACCGAGGATGATGGCAGGCACCTCAGAGGAGAGAAAGTATGGCAGCCATGCCGAAAAGTCCTCAAGAAAGCGTGAAACTGGGCCTGGAGGGCGGTAAAGGACTGCAATCCTCTGACACACAGGAGAAAAGAGATGAATACAATGCACTTCAAAAGAGCAGAGCAACAGAGACAGAGGGGCAGGAAGAACCTGGAACGTGCTTTGTGGGGAAAGAAGAAGTCTGACTCCGCCCCTTTTCGTCCACTGGATCTGGGCGAGTGAGTCCATAGAAGGCCACCATGGGAGAGTGCAGCTGAGGAGACAGAGTCGGAATCCTGGAGCCAGGTTTCAGTAACAGCAAGTAGGTTGAGGGAGTGGGAGAGGAAGAGGTCATTGATAGTAGGAAGTTTGTTAGAGACTGAGTGGGCATTCCAGAGGGCACATAGGAGGGAGGGGCCGGTGTGTGAAGCAGGGGAATTGAGATAAGAGAGTGAGGGTTGCGGCTGAAGACAGAAGGGAGGCTGCTGCTCCTGTGGGTTGGAGTTTGATGGTGGAGGGCCAGAGTTTGGGACGATGTCTCTGGAAGTTAGTAGTAATAGGAGGGTGAGGGAGGTGAGGTGGGAGTGGGATTTGTATGAGGGCAAATGCTGCAGTGATTTTGTAGCGGTGACATTATGTGGACCAAGAAAGAGCAGGACTTTTGAAGAGGAAAAGGCATTTATCAGTTTATAGTTACTGAAATAATTGCATTTCCATATTCTGTGTACTGCGGGAGTCCAGATATAGTAAATGCAGGGTCCTGGGTTTAGTAACACTTTAATCCCTGCTGCAGATGGGAAGTCGCCCATACTGCTGTTGGAACACAACTCTGCATACTTTATGTAGCTAATGCTACTACAATATGTCACAGCGGTCGCATAGTTCTGTAATGGAAATAGATTGTTAGACCTAGCTTGGCCCAAACGAACTATTTAAAGACTCTAAACCTGGAATTCTACTTTAAATACATTCAGAAGTATGCGCTGAAGCACAGAGCAGATCATGGCAGCCTGGTAGCCTTGTAATGCAAACAAACACTAGATGTTCCTAAGCTGTTAGAAACCAGCGTTTTAAACCTGACTTTGGAGTCTCTGTTGTGATATACAACCACTTGCCTTCCAGAAGGTTTTACCCCCTTCATGACCAGGCCATTTTTTGCTATTTAGTACTGCGCTACTTTAACTGACATTTGCTTGGTCATTGAACACTGTATCCAAATGACATTTATATAATTTTTTTTCCACACAAATAGAAAAACACAACTTAGAAAAAAAACTGAAAATTTTACTTTGTGCTATAAAAAAAATATCCAATAAAGAAATTAAAAAAATCTAATTTCTTCATAAATTTAGGCCAAAATGTATTCTGCTACATATATTTGGTAAAAAAAAAAATCCCAATAAGTGTATATTAATTGGTTTGCTTGAAAGTTAAAGCGTCCACATACTATGGGATATATACTGGATTTTTTTTTTTTTTGTACTAGTAATGGTGATGATCAGCAACTTGTAGTGGGACTGTGATAGTATGGCAGGCAATCTGACGCTAACTGACGCTGTGTGGGAACTGACTAAATGACCCTGACATCACCAGTGACACACTAATACAGTGATCAGTGCTAATAATATACACTGACACTGTACTAATGACGCTGACTGGGAAGGGGTTAACATCTAGGGGAAATCAAAGGGTTAGCTGTGTGTCTAACAAGTGTTAAGTGTGTCCTGCATGCTGATTTTACTAAGGGATGTGCTGGGTTTTTGTTTACAACCACAGAGCTCTCTTCTGTCATCCATTCCACGATCAGTGGGTCCCAGCATAAATCATTGGCCGGAACCCGCTGATTAGCTTGTGCTGTAATGAATCACAGCACAGCTGGGGCAGCAGGCACCAAGTGCCCGGAAGAGCCAGATCACGTATGCGATACGTGATCCAGCCCAGAGCGGCCTCCCTGCAACAGAATATCTGCATGGGGCCGTCTGCAACTGGGATGAAATACTTCACAGAACAAGCAGCTGGATAGGTCAGAGATGACTTGTTTTAAAGCCTTTACTGCTTGTTAAGAATATGTCCATCCGTTATGTTCCTAGTCTGGGCACGTTAAGGCACACAACTACTGTATTGTTATACCATTTAAAACGAAAGTCACCGCACTTATTGTGCGTATTTACATACATTGCAGTAAAAGCTCATTTTAACACCTTTTTTCACAACCTAGGCAGCACACCCACAACACGATTGTTTTGTAACACACTGCAACACATGTGAATCGTTTTTTTGTTGTTGTGCGCTGTGTACAAAAAAAAATAATTGAATAATAGTGCATTCCTGTTAAAATATGCATTTTCAGCCCCTCAAAATGAAGGGGCTGACTAGCACAACACACAATAATGGTCAAAGTAGAGTAAGTTAGTACACGTGCAGGAACCTGTCAGAGCAATGTGCCCTAAGAAAGGTGATTTTGTTTGAACAGCACCAACTTTTTTTTTTTTCTTCATTAATAAATACATCCTGCTCTGCAATTTTGTAGGGAAAAAATACTGACTGAATAAATAATGTGCAGCATGTAATTATGTCAGAAACTAAACATACGTTTTTCTTTTTGTTAAAGAGAGTTTATCAGACTGCAGAACATACATTAAATCAACTGCTTAAGGATCCCCGGCTGCTTCTTGGAGGTGGCTGCACCGAAACACATTTGGCTGCTTATGTCCGCTATAAGGTATGGTAATATTATTCCTAATGATAAAAGCCTTTGCTGTATAAACATAAACCTAACATTGTTGGCAACATGCCGTTGTAAAGGGGAACAATACTCACCTCCACTCCAGAGATGCGACATCCGCAAGCTCCCTCGTCGGTGCCGACATCTCCTACCTGTTTTTTTTTTCTCTGGTCCGGCATATTCTGCCTTCTTAATTGGCAGGCCTGGAGTGACATAACTCGCATGCACACTGGTGTTCATCCCAGCACTCGGCAGATGGAATGAATGCTCATGCACAGCTTAAAACACAAAAGAAGCATGCAGGCAGTAAGGTAAAAAGCCTTTATTGCAGAAGAGATCTAGCATATGTCTTCAGGAATAAAAAATCCTTCCTACAAGGCCCAGGCAAAGATTTAAAAAACACAATTTATTCCAGTTGCCTAATCATTAAAGTAGTATTAAGCCCTCCTATTTTTAACATTTTATTTCGGTCTATCTTGTGAACATATTCGAGAATGTGTTTTTTTTTTTTTTTTTTTTTTTTGTAGTTTTTAACGTGTCCCTAATCACTTATTTTTTAGATGGTGACAAGTTGCATCCTCCTTCTGCCTCTTTCCCAAACGTTTGGTCAGGAGGGTGTGCACTGTAAACATGATGAAAAAGTCACATGACTGCCTGCAGAGGGACTACATTTACCATCACCATTAAGACCATTTACGTCAGTACATGCATAGCAAGTATTAACCCCTGGTTCACTTATATGCGGCTGTGCGGGCTGCGTTTTGCACGGGCACGAGAGCCCATTCATTTGAATGGACTCCTGTGCCTCATGACACGCAGGGAAGAAGTCCCTGCCCTTCTACTGAAAATGCAACCGAAGTTCCCAGTACGTTGCGTTTTCCAGTGCGGGCGGCGTGCCATTAGAAGTAATGGCACCCGCCCATGGGTCCTCATTCCTCTGTGCAGGTGGAGCGGCTGCACGGATTTTCGTGCGGATCCGCAGCAGCACCACCCGCACATTTGTGAACCAGGGCTAAATGTCAGCTGGTCTCTCAGCTCACAGCTGCTAATTGGTCCCTAAAGGAGAAACTGGGAAATATCCCATTCAAACAGTCAACAGAATTACTATGATATTTTAATGGCAACCTACCAGGTTAGAAGTGAAGCGGTAGCCATTAATGCCTTGAATTCAATTTTTCTTATTGTTCACCTATTCTCTGTATCTGTGGCTTCACTAATCTAATAAGTTCCTTATATAAAAAATTTGTGTTGTGCTGTAATGCAAAGTAAATGTTAAAGTTAAGTCACGCTCTGTATAACGTGAATAAAGTCCCTGAAACAGTCGAAGGTAAACATTCAACGCCCTCCTCAAGTGTTCAGTGCTCCACCACCTTATTTGAATAAGCCTCTTCTCAGAAAGGCAGGCCCCAAGGTTTGTAGAGGTAGAGATGAATTAGCACGCTATTTCTCCAATGAATCAGACTGGTGGTTATAGTTGGCTTTTTCAGCAAAGGTGATCAACATCCAGCTCAGAACAAGGAAACAGTGTAGTATCCTTAAAATCTTTTATTAAATAAAGAAAAGGGTACTCGCAAATATAATTGAGAGACATGCATGTAAACGCAGCTTCAGCCAACCGGTGAGCATGATAACGTCACTGCTAAGGCTCCACCCTGCGCGTTTCGTCTAAATAGACATATTTAAGGGGGGAGGGATGTCTTTCTTGTCTGTGACCTTCTAGAAAAGCCCAAGATCATGATGGCAGTCCTGCAGCAATTGGCTGTAATACATATGCTCCACCCAAAGCACAAAAAGACATAGGTGTCACAAAACTAAAAAAAAACACAATCATACAAACACTTCACCTTTCCCTGGTACTTATGTGAAGTATTGAAGTTCTGCATTTTTCTAACCAAATTGCTTAAGAATCCTAATACAGCAATGTTGTCTTGTTACAGAGTGCCAATATCCACAGCAGCCATCTGGAAGGGCAGAACTGCTCTGTGGCAGAGTATAAACTGGTGTCAGACTGCTTCTCTTCTTGCTTAGAATCAGCAGCACGAAGTCTGGAACATGATGGTGGAGACACTCTTACTGATCTTCAGGATGGTCACTTCTGGTCCATTCCTCCTAATTCTACTCTAGACTTCAATTGTATAGAGACTAAACAGAAGTGTGGTTGTCAGTTACTTGGAAAGACTGATGTCATAGAGTGGAGCATGCTAGGCAGTTCCCACAAAGCATTCAGTCCACGAAACCATACAGATGTATTTCCGTTATTCGTGAACAGAGAGCCACTGGTTGTGGATAGTTTCACTGGAAAATACAATGGACTGAAAGTGGCTGTGGACACAGCAGGACTGATTTTGGACTTGGCATATGTTATTAACGATGAAAATTAAGTGTGATTGTGAACCGTAAACTAACTGCTGCTGCCACGGAGAACCCCTTTGCAATCCACTATTCCAGAAGAAGCCTGAGGTCTCGGGTTGATAGTCATCTGTTAGTCCCTTTTCTCTGGTGCGTAAGCCTCCGACTTCGCAGCAAGCACTATGGTCAAGCTTTTATTTTTTATATTAGAAATGTGGACACCTGTTTTGTTTGTTGTAAGATATTTTATAGTTTACATGTAAAATTATTATTTTTCCAAAGATATTTAGAATAACTTCAGTCACCTAAAATAGATATTTTATATGTAATTTATTTTTTTCTAAAATAGTTTTCAGTATATTTTTTGAAAAGCCTCTGATTGTCATTTGACAGCATACCAGTGGTTCATAGCCATGCCAGAGGATAATGAAAATAAGTATACACTGTAAGTTGCTAATTTCCTTCAAAAGGTTTCAGTTTATAGTTCTAGTACTTGGATATGATGGTTTTTGAAACTTTTCATAATTGATTGGGAACTCAATAAAAAGTAATTGTCAGCCTGTACCTGAATTCATGAGTGGACTCCAAAATGATAGGGGGGCTTGAGTTATCTCCATGATCTACAGCAAAATAAGACTCCAGACAAGCCACATTCAACATTCTGTAACTAACATGGCTTAAAAATTAAAACAGTTGTAAAGTCTATTTTTTTTTTCTTAAATTTAAAACGATCTTAGAAATATGCAGGTATACGTAAATAAAATGACAGACTGCCTAACAGACATCTGATCTAAAGGATTACATGATCCTATCATGCTGACAGACTGCTGTATATCATAGGTTCTGTAAACCTTTTCAGATAAGAATCTGATACAATTTCTGTCCAGCAGGTGGCACACTCGAGTCCCAGTCATACACATCATGCTCATAAAATTCTGCGACCCATTTTATTTATTGTTTTTAGCTGCACCTTTACTGTTACATTGTTAAGCAATGGCCTTCATCTGACCACTCATCTTCTAAACAGAAGTAGTAAAATCAGGCAGCTACCATTGTCAGTCACACATGCCACAACCTCAATAGAGCAAGCATAAACAGAATGCAATTTGCACTGTCTTGGAAGAGTGTTTAATTATTCATTTAAGAGAAAATGCTCTTTCCGTATACACTGCTCAAAAAATTAAAGCAACACTTTTTAATCAGAGTATAGCATTAAATCAAATTCCTGGGATATTGATCTGGTCAGGTAAGTAGCAGAGGGGGTTGTTAATCAATTTCAGCTGCTTTGGTGTTAATGAAATTAACAACAGGTGCCCTAGATGGGCAATAATGAGACAACCCCCAAAACAGAAATGGTTTTACAGGTGGAGGCCACTGACATTTTTTTTTCTCTACTCATCTTTTCTGGCTGTTTTTCACTAGTTTTGCATTTTGCTAGGGTCAGTGTCACTACTGGTAGCTCAAGGTAATACCTGGACCCTACAGAGGTTGCACAGGCGGTCTAACTCCTCCAGGATGAAACATTAATACATGCCATTGCCAGAAGGTTTTTTGTGTCTCCCAGCACAGTCACAAGAGCATGGAGGAGATTCCAGAAGACAGGCAGTTACTCTGAGAGAGCTGGACAGGGCCGCAGAAAGTCCTTAACCCATCAGCAGGACCAGTATCTGCTCCTTTGTGCAAGGAGGAGCAGGATGATCACTGCCAGAGCCCTACAAAATGACCTCCAGCAGGCCACTGGTGTAAATGTCTCTGACCAAACAAATAGAAACAGACTTCATGAGGGTGGCCTGAGGGTCTGACCTCCTCTAGTGGGCCCTGTGCTCACTGCCCGGCACCATAGAGCTTGATTGGCATTTGCCACTGAACAGCAGAATTGGCAGATGAGAGCAGGTTCACCCTGAGCACATGTGACAGGTGTGAAAGGGTCTGGAGAAGCTGTGGAAAACGTTATACTGCCTGTAACCGCATTCAGCATAACTGTTTTGGTGGTAGGTCAGTGATGGTCTTGGGAGGCATATCCATGGAGGGACGCACAGACCTCTACAGGCTAGACAATGGCACCCTGACTGCCATTAGGTATTGGGATGAAATCCTTGGACCCATTGTCAGACCCTACGCTGGTGCAGTGGGCCCTGGGTTCCTCCGGGTGCACGACAATGTCTGGCCTTATGTGGCGATTAGTATGCAGGCAGTTTCTGGAGGATGAAGGAATTAAAACCATTGAATGACCCCCGCGCTCGCCTGACCTAACTTCAATAGAACACCTCTGGGATATCATGTTTTGGGCCATCCGACGCTGCCAGGTTGCACCTCAGACTTTCCAGGAGCTCAATGTTGCCGTGGTCCAGATCTGGGAGGAAATCCCCCAGGACACCATCCATCATCTCATTAGGAGCATGTCAACGTTGTCAGGCATGTATACAAGCACGTGGGGGCCATACAAACTACTAAGTGCCATTTTGAGTTGCTGCAATGAAATCTCAGCAAAATGGACTAGCCCGCTGCATAATTTTTTCACTTTGATTTTTGGGGTGTCTTTGAATTTAGTCCTCTGTAGGTTGATTATTTTCATTTCCATCAACTGATGGGACATCCTTCTGTTCCTAACACATTACCCAGTCCATATCAGTATACCTATCCAGCATGATATTTTTCTCCATTGAGATCTGATCTGTTTTTAAAGTGTTCCTTTAATTTTATTGAGCAGTGCATATGTAGGTTTGGTATTTTCTCGATCGTTTGGTTTGTCGTTTTTATGGAAGACACCCACTTTGGGGCCTTCAGTTGCTTTGGGTGAGTCTGGAATTCTAGTGTTGCTGTCTCTTAAGTGCTCATTCACACCAGTCTGCACATTATACCATGTGCATGCTGGTGTGTGTTATGTAGGGAAGGTGTGATGCATTGTTACTATGCATCTTATTGTGGGGTTTTTTATTTTAGATTTCACAGAATAACACTTCATTCAATAAATCACAAGGTATTAGGACACTTTGCAGTGTGGTGACATATGGGGGTATATTTACTAATACTGAAGCACTCTGAATCTGGTGCAGCTGTGCATGGTAGCCAATCAGTTTCTAACTTCAACTTGTTCAAATAAGCCTTGACAAACCTGGAATCTGATTGGTTCCTATGCAGAAGTGCCCCAGATTTTGCACCATGAAGTTTTAGTAAATAGCTCCCATGGTGTCATGTATTGCACTATGCAAAAAAGCAGGCATTCTGCATTTTTATGCAGCGCAAGAAACGTCCCTCAACTCAACATTATGGTGTGAAAAAGGCACATTGAAAACAATTGTTTCTCAGTGCCCTTGCGTATAGTTTACATACTACAAGGGCCCATTCAGACCTTTCCATTGCAGTGCATTATCAGCACACACCAGGCAGGAGTTGGTGCGCTGTGGTAGCACTCATTTTCAATGCCACATCAGTGTAGTACCATGCATTGTGGTGTACTGCATCAGAAAAATGGTGCACGTCCATATTCTGGTCTGTTTGGCTGCATTGGCAGCCTATTAAAGTGAATGCGTTGCCTTAACGCAAAGGACCCCATAGATCTGAATTGGCTGCTATGCAGAGTATACACCCAACAGCTTTTTATATAACAAGCTTTATCCTCAAGACTGCCCTCCCCTTGTTGTTATGAAGATAACCGTCTTTGCATAGCAGAACTATGTGGGTTCTACGATGATAAACAAAAAATGATTTCCTCTAATGAATCCATTTTGCACAAACCTTGACGACTGTGTTGCTCTATGATAATCATTCTGTAATGACTCAGTGTATTACATTAGAAATTCAAAAAGAACTTGTGACTTTATTGTTACTTGGATTAAAGAAAAAACAGATTTTGGGGGAGGGTTGATGCTTAACGTTTACATATTAAACACCCCCTCATCTCGATGACTCAGACAGTCTCTCACGAACAATATACACCCCTAACAGTATTGTATTGGTGGACTGAAGTCTCTCTACACAGGAAGGATGACAATCTTAGAGTGCCATCATACAGGGGTTAGACAAAAAAATGGAAACTCTACATAATTTGCAGGTGTGAAAGATTGATGACATGTTTTGCATTGAAAGCGGAAGTGATGTAACATTCTTTTGCTCAGTCCTGTGAAGACTGGGATTGAGCTCTGCAGCCACCACAGTTGTTTTCTTATTCCAGGTCACAATCCTGTGCAATGTCCTTTTCTCTCTTTCGGTCAGTTGACCATGTCATATGACGTTTTCACTACCAAGTGGAGAACGTGCAATCCACCACGTATTCAATCCATTTGCTCACCTCCTCTTCTGACCTTTTAATAGCATATGAGGTCACACAGTGCTTTTTTTTGCCCCCTCGGATCCTCTTCATGCACTTTCACAGATTCAGATTTGGCATAATATACAGTTAGGTCCATTTATATTTGGACACATGCACAATTTTCATATTTTTGGCTTTGTATGCCACCAGAATAAATTAAAACGAAACAATCCAAATTAATGTAAAGTGCAAACTTTCAGCTTTAAGTCAAGGGGTTTAATATAAATATCAAGTACAAATTTTAGGAACTGCAACCATTTTTATACACGATCCCTCCATTTTCAGGAGCTCAAATGTAATTGGACAAATTAATATAATCATAAATAAAATGTTCATTTTTAATATTTTGTTGAGAATCCTTTACTGGCAATGACTGCCTGAAGTCTGGAACCCATGGACATTACCAAAGACTGGGTTTCTTCCTTTCTGATGCTTTGCTAGGCTCTAACTGCAGCTGTCTTCTTTTGTTCTTTGTGGGTCTTTCTGCCTTTAGTTTTTCCTTCAGCAAGTGAAATGCATGCTCAGTTGGGTTGAGATTAGGTGATTGACTCGGCCATTGCAAAATATTCCACTTCTTTTCCTTCAAAAGCTCCTTGGTTGCTTTTGCAGTGTGTTTTGGATCATTGTCCATCTGTACTGTGAAGCGCCGTCCAATCAACTTTGCTGCATTTGGCTGAATCTGGGCTGACAGTATATCACTAAACATTGCAGAATTAATTCGGCTGCTTCTGTCTTCTGTCACATCATCAATAAACACCAATAACCCAGTGCCACTGGAAGCCATGCATGCCCATGCCATCACACTGCCTCCACCATGTTTTACAGATGGCGTTATGTGCTTTGGATCAAGAGCTGTTCCAAGCCTTCTCCACACTTTTTTCTTCCCATCATTCTGGATAAAGGAGATATTGTGAGGTCTGGATGTGTGGAGATGTCATATTATTAACATGCAGTTTTTACATGCGTTGGAGGTGAGAGTTCTGTGAGCACGGAGTGGCACTGTTATTAGCATGAAAATTCATATTCACCATGGAATTGTAGTTACGGTGTTGGATCATGTGATGTTTGAAAACTTATGAACTCATTTATTGAAAGCACTTTCGTACCTGTATTCACATTATTCATTCATTTATATTTCTGGTCTATGTTCTTGTTCATTTGTTCACATTATGATTATGAGCACAGTTTATCCACATCTATTGTTTATTAGTAATGATTGATCATTAGCAGCGCTACATCACCTTTAATTAATTAATTTATTTAGTTGATACTGTGGGAATACAATTGATGTCAGCAGCAGCACCTATTCGGTTTTTTTTTTAATATTGTATAGTAGGCGCAGAAGTTCACATCACTTAATCAAAATACACGTATTGGGATTTTTTTTTTGCTTATCAAAGACGTACCAGAATACATTTTGGCCAAAATTTTTGAAGAAATTAGATTTTTTACTGGATATGTTGTGTAACAAAGTAGAAAAAAAAAATCTTATTTTTCTTTTCAAATATTTTGGTCTTTTTTCATTTTATATTGCAAAAAATTTTAAAAAAAAACAGCGGTGATCAAAAACCACCAAAGAAAGCTCTATTTTTGTGGAAAAAAAATGATATAAATTTTGTTTAGGTATAGCATTGCATGACTACGCAATTATCAGTTAAAGTAACACAGTGCAGTAGAGCAAAAAAAATAAAAATGGCTTGTTCATGAAGGGGATAAAATCTTCCAGAGCTCAAGTGGTTAGTATGAACTAAAAGCACAAGAATAAAAACAAGATCTCCTTAATCATAATATTCTTCACTGCCTGTACTGGCCTCTCACCACTCATAAGTTCCATGATAGCAGTGAGATGATGTAGTTGACATGTGGCTCCGCCCCTATATGCTTTATGTCCTGAGGGCAGGACTTATTCAGTTGGAACCATACTACTACTCTACTATCTGGTGAAATATTACAATGTGTGCTTTAGAGAGGGATGAGGCCATAGATTTTATACAGCAACAGGAGACGTGAAGGGATGGATGCTGCTCAACTGACCCCAGGTGTCCAATATTGAGGAATGGCCTCAGTCGCTGTTCTGGTCACGCCCTCTGATGTGTTTCACCCCGCCCACCGGGGCTTAGTCAGAGGTGCTCTGTGACCAAGCCTGATGGGCAGACGGGAAACATGTCAGAGAGCATGGCCAGAACAGCGACTGAGGCCATTCCTCAATATTGGACTCCTGGGGTGAGTTGAGCAGTGTCCATCCCTTCACATGTATGGGCTGACACTGGAATCGCTCGGATTCATGCTCCCCTCTTCTCATTTGCTGGTGGGGTGACCCTTTTCCTTCCATCCATGGCTTGGAACAGCACCATAAGGTATACTTTTTTGACAGGAGACATGGCTCTATTTCCTCATCCACACTAAATGGCTGGAGATGGATGAATCTGCACTGCCAGTTATTGTATTCAAATAGTAGTCTGAACACCTGAACAGTGATTGCATCTGCTTGGAAGAAGTCACTGTTTCCATTCCACTCCTTAAGATTTTTTTTTTTTTTTTCAGTTTGCTGAGCCAAGTGGTGCTGGTGGGGCCAACCAGAGGTTGTGCTAACTATGGGAGGGGCTTTAAACTTGAGCCTACTCACTGTGTACATGGTAACATATTCCACAGTCCTTGCACCCACAAAATATGTAAGTACTTTGCCACAAGTGAGAGTATAACATGCATGTATAAACCGCAGCACACTCATGTAAAAAATGAAACTCAGCAACCAAGAATCGTACAATGTAGAATAAAATCCAGCAGTCAGGAGTACAACTTATACAGCCCAGCATACAGAGTGCAGTGGTCAGGAACATGTCATATACAGTCCAGCGTACAGAGCGCAGTGGTCAGGAACATGTCATACACAGCCCAGCATACTGAGCGCAGTGGTCAGGAACATGTCATACACAGCACAGTGGGCAGGAGCATGTCATACACAGCCCAGCGTACAGAGCGCAGTGGTCAGGAACATGTCATACACAGCCCAGCATACTGAGCGCAGTGGTCAGGAACATGTCATACACAGCACAGTGGGCAGGAGCATGTCATACACAGCCCAGCGTACAGAGCGCAGTGGTCAGGAGCATGTCATACACAGCCCGGCGTACAGAGCGCAGTGGTCAGGAGCATGTCATACACAGCCCGGCGTACAGAGCGCAGTGGTCAGGAGCATGTCATACACAGCCCGGCGTACAGAGCGCAGTGGTCAGGAGCATGTCATACACAGCTCGGCGTACAGAGCGCAGTGGTCAGGAGCATGTCATACACAGCCCGGCATACAGAGCGCAGTGGTCAGGAACATGTCACACACAGCGCGGCATACAGAGCGCAGTGGTCAGGAACATGTCATACACAGCCCAGCATACAAGGCGCAGTGGTCAGGAGCATGTCACACACAGCCCAGCATACAGAGAGCAGTGGTCAGGAACATATATACAACCAAGCATACAAAGCACAGTGACCATAAACATATCATATATAGCCCAGTGTAAAGAGTGCGGTTGTCAGGACCATGTCAAATACAGCACAGAATACTGAGTGCAGTGGTCAGAAAAACGTAATATACATCCCGGTGTAAAGAGTGTAATGGTCAGAAGTATGTCATATACAGCCCAGTGTACAGAGCGAAATGGTCAGGATTATGTCATATAGAACAGAATTCAGTGGTCTGGAGCAGTGTTTATCAAACTTTTTTTAGTCAAGGCACGCTTTAAGCGAGAGTATAACATTCATATACAAACCGCCACACACTCATATGAAAAAAAATGAAACTCAGTAACCAACAATTGTACAATGTAATATAAAGAGCAGCAGTCAGGAGTGCAGCATATACAGTCCAGCATACAGAGTGCAGTGGTCAGGAACATGTCATTTACAGCCCAGCATACAGAGTGCAGTGGTCAGGAACATGTCCTATACAGCCCAGCATACAAAGCACAGTGACCATAAACATATCATATGTAGCCTGCTGTAATGAGTGCAGTTGTCAGGACCATGTCAAATACAGCCCAGATTACAGAGTACAGAGGTCAGAAACACGTATTATACATCCCGGTGTAAAGAGTGTAATGGTCAGAAGTATGTCATATACAGCCCAGTGTAGAGCGAAATGGTGAGGTTTATGTCATACAGAGCAGAATGCAGTGGTCTGGAGTAGTGTTTATCAAACTTTTTTCAGCCAAGGCACACTTTAAAATTTTGGAAAATTTTAAGGCACCCCATTACAAAATGTAAAAAAGCTAAACTAATAATTCTACATATTGCAGCAGCGTCCACATGTATGTACTGTATGTAGGATACTCAAGAGGTGATTTATTTTTTCCAAAGCAAATACACTTTTTCACACTGGTATTGACCAGTATTCCTATGTTTTTCTCCTTCACTCAGCTATTGTGACCCCAGTGCTAATGGAGAGGGGCAGAGGAAGGACAAAAAAAGAATGCTGTGCAGGTGCCTGACTTCCTCCTTATCAACTGCTGACATCATTGGTTGTTAGGACACCAACGGATGGAAAGTTGTAATGGTGCACAATGAAAACCTGTGGCTTTGTGTTACTAAAAGTCAAGCTTGATCTACCTGATTTTGCCAAGGCACCCCTAAAGAAACCTGAAAGGCACCCTGGTTGAAAAAGACTGGTCTAGAGTATGTAATATATAGCCCAGTATACGGAGTGCAGTGGTCAGGAACATTTATTTGGAGCCTGCTTCTGGCACATCCTGCCATCACCCTGCAGTGCTGTTCCTCTGGTTCCGTCCCCGGTTAAAAGAATATGTCCCTAATTTCTTTCTAGCTTTAAAGATGATGTCTCTGTCCCAGGCAGCTGCGGGATAATCCATCTTGGCAACATTTCTGTGATTGCCCTGGAACTGGAGAAAAAAGGTAGAGGGGTGTGCCTGCTCCTGGCTGTGTCCAGGGTTATTGATGATGACACGTGCTATTGTGATGACGTATGATATTGTGTGGTCTTCTCAGTCTCCCCCCTCTCAGCTTGTGCAGACTTTGTTGCAGCAGGTAAGGATGTGGATCATTTGCTGCCTTGCCCCTGCTTGTGATGGTGACCTGCAGTGCTCACCTCGGCCTACATTCTTGACCCAGAGCAAAGTAGGCTCTCCTAATTTGGCCACACCCAACCTTCCCATGCTGCTATTACTACCCCCTGCTGATTTACATGTCCCACCCCCAATAAAAGTGGGCATGGTCAATCAGGTGTCCCTAGATTTCATTTTAAAAATCTGGTCACCTTACCCAATCTGTTCTATGCCACCTTTATGGTTACCCTTTAGTCCACTTTCACATGACTGGTCTGGTCAGGTCCACCTGTCCTTTTTTCAGGCACTTAATTCACTTCAATGGAAATGAAAATGTAAATAGACTTGTGTCCGTCTACACCTGCCTACTTCCAATCCAAAACAAGGGGATTTGCTCCCCTCCATCTGGTCAAATTGGATCCGAAGGTAGTCAGGTCCATGTGTCCATGTCTGCTCTGCATAAGCAGAGTGGAACACAGACCTGTCATCTGCCCGCTCCGCTCTGCTCAGTGGGGGATCAGCGGTCAGGTTCTCTGCTGAGCAAGTGCATTCCACCACGCATAAAAGGGGCCTTAAGGTGGATTTCTAGGGCAACCTCATTTCAAAGAATAGATCAGCATTCTTCTAGCATTTTTTGGCAGATCTTCTGGATCATAAAGGATAAACATTCCAGCATGACTTCATTAGACAATTTCTGTATAATGTTTTTCCATTTTCTCAGCATTGACAATTTATTGCCTCCCTTTTAAATGACCATCCCCTTTAACCGATAACAACAATAATATTATAGATACCACAGTACAATGAGTCAGAAAAGTGAAATGAAATTTTAGATCCCCTGAGAACATGAAGAAATGCTGATTTATCCTTCACTGCATTCATCAGATTGTGTAACAAATTTAGGTAGCATGTACTACGTGTATGTCAGGCATTCGTTGCGGATTCCTGTGTTCTATTATTCATCAGTGTTTGACAGCACAAAGACAAGTGGAAATATCTGCATTGGATGGTATGAAATGAAACACTAATATGTTTGAGCCTCAGAAGGTAGAAGTGGGTCACAAAGTTCTTTTCGATGCTTGAAGTGCTTGACAGAATTCCTCTTACGGCGGAAAATCCACTGCATACCAATGAACATAATCTGAGGGAAAGGAAAATAATGTCAAAACTGGCTCACGTTTTAAAGTATAGGCTTACATCATGTAAAACCTTAGCTGCAAGTTATATTGATTAACATTCATACCAATGTAGGGAAGTCAGATGCTCAGGCCCTAAATTGTAGTTCTTCTTATCAAGCCATAGGCATTAACTTGTCAGCCATTTTCAATGTTTAAAAGTAAAAGCCCTAACTAGGAGTATACACCACAGGATGCCTTTCTTCATATTTATTAGCCCAAAAAAGACATTTATTTGTGCCTCTTTGATATCAGTTTCACTTTGCATACTAAAAGGGGTCTGAACACTCTTGCTTCTTGCTTAAAGGATTATTTCACCTTTAAAATAAAATGCCTAGGCAGGTAAAGGTTGACTTGGTCATGGTAAACATGCTATATGTGTAGACCATTTATATACCTCCCGAAGCCTGGCTGAAAAACTTCCAGAGAGGGCATCATCCTGTCCTGCCTTGTTGCTAGGACATTGGTAATACATTCCCAGCCTTTGCTGCTCATCCCCACCATCACAGGAGCAAGCTCTCAAACCCTTGCATGTATGGTCCACTATTCCTCTGTCGCTTACAGCTACAGGGGAGAGAGAGCACATAAGAGGGGGCTTGAATCAGCTGGGCATATCTTAGCAACATTCTAACAATAAGGCAGGACCAGGTGATGCCATCTCTGGAAGTTTCTTGAACAGGCTTCAGGGGGTACATAAATGGCCTGTTCCTGTAGGAAGGGTATTATTTACCTTTGGTGAAAGTTGCACAATTACTTTTCATCTTCACCTTTGATAAAGGTGAACTAAACATCTATTCAGATAAGATGCTGGCCACCTTATTGCATTGAGCAATTTTTCTCCAAAATTCATTGAGGCACAAAGCACTTGTGGAGTCTGTACCATGGGTTATGCTGCCATTGGACGATGGCCACTAACTAAAAACCAAAGAGGCCAGCTCCATACCATACTCTGTAGCTAGGAATGCTCTGTATAGCTAGTCCCACCCTCTTTCCAGTGTGCTGTAGACTTTATTCACCACGTTTATTGCAAACTGCTGGAGATAGACATATTTTGATTATTTGACCTATCTGATGTTTATCTGTTATGATCTGCACAAGTTTTGGATTAAAGCTTTCTATGATCTGCAAGATGTAATTTTGAGCGAGTCACTGTCTGCCAAATCTACTGAGACTGTAAGTTACAGGTATCTTGCCACAAATGAATCTGTAATATAGAGATCACACTTTTACATAGATTGGAGAGTTATAACCCGCACCGCTGACAAGCATGCTTAGTTTAGCTTTGTGACTTAAGGGGGTAATATTTCTTTTTATAGCTCTACTAAATCAAGATAAACTGTCACGTACCTGGTAGAAGTCTGAACTGGCAAGGTTGGCCTCTCTTATATCTCCAACCCAGGACCCACTGAAGGTGGAACAAGTTGTGCCAATGGACAGGAGGAACACAAGTGCCTTCAAATGTTGATTGCAGAACTTGTGGCTGGAGGCTTAAGCTCGGTAAGTCAGGCTAGGCATCCGATCAGGAACAGAGGAGATGCAGGAACAACTAGCTGAGGTTAAAGGAGCACTCCACTAGAACTGCAAAATCTGGTTGCACGGCTTTCCAGAACTTCTAACAAGCTGTAGAACACACTGTGACAACTGGAGCTGATATCTGATGCTTTGCATTGCACTTGGTGATGTAAGGCTTGGATGCAGCTGCTCAGCCATGTAAACCCATTCCATGAAGCTCTCTGCACACTGTTGTTGTGCTAATCTGAAGGCCACATGAAGTTTGGAGGTCCTTAACTATTGACTCTGCAGACGGTTGGGGACTTCTGCGCACTGTGCAATTTAAGCATGCGCTGACCCCGCTCTGTCATTTTATACGGTCTACCACTTAATGGCTAAGTTGCTGTTTTTCCATTTGCTTCCACTTTGTCATAATACCACTAACAGTTGACCGTGGAATATTTAATAGCAAAGAAATGTCACGGATGGACTTCTTGCACAGGTGGCAACCTATCACGTTAATATATTGAATTCACTGAGCTTTTGAGAGCGACCCATTCTTTCACAAATGTTTGTAGAAGCATTCTGCATGCCTAGGTGCTTCATTTAATATACTTGTGGCCATGGAGGTTATTGGAACACCTGAATGAATGATTTGGAGGAGTGTCCCAATACTTTTGGCAATATAGTGTATCAAGGTTTCTTAATTGATGTGAGCATAAATAATATTATTGTAATTGTGATGTTTTAATGATGTGAGTTCTGATAAGAATGATGCATGAATAGTTCCTAGCAGCATTATACTGTTATTATTTCCTTTATCTATGTGAGGTTTGGCTGCCCTTAATCTCAAGGTCGAAGAAGCACATGAATCATCATTTGTCGAGTGATAGAACAATGCTCTCTGCTGCTGAGCTATTCCCCAGCCACTGCAGGAGAGATCTGCATGGTGTAAGAAGATTGCTTTTGCCAAACTTTTCCCTAACTCAGCAATGAGATTCAGCACAGGGAGCAGACCCTGCTTCTATTATTGTTCATCCTCATCTGCATAATCTTTTTCAGTATTTTTTGTATCATTTTAAGTAAAGTAATACTGTACAAGCCAAGAAAACCTAGTCCAATATTCAGACTTCTAGGATTCAAAGTGAACCTGTCACAATTAGGTTTAGGCAAAAATCTGAATATTCATTCTTTAGTTATTATAACTTGGCATGTAAACTTATAAATGATTTACATTTGACCTCATCTAGATTTATTTATACTGCTTGTTGAAAGCATCATTTCTACTGACAACCTAAGATATCGCAGACATTACATTATGGGCTAAAACAATCAATATCACACGTTAACCAATATTTTAAAAAATACACATTGCAAACAAGGAATACAATGCATAATGATGTACTGTACACTGTAGAAAATAGCATCTATGGCTAAATAGATATAAAATGTTGGTTCACATTTCTATTAAAATTTACTGTGCAATAAAGGGGTTCTATAAAAAAAAAACAAAAAAAACAGCGGATTGAAGCGGAGACAAATTGAGCTTTACAGCAAATGATATTTCAGTGGGCCAAGTGCAGATTCCCTGTAGCCTGGCCTAAAAACTGCCATTCAGAGACATTTGCATAGAGGTTAGGATGTGTGGTCCATTGAGCACACCCCCAACACCATAGTAGGCTTTCTTAAAACAGAACTACTGTCAAAACTTTTATTTTCCCATTCTGCACTGCATGAGTTAAGTGCTTGTTTTGTTCAGGGGCTCAAGGAAAAGCTGTACATACCCATTTCTCCAATCCTGGAATACGCCTTTAATTTTAGTGAATTTTTCATTACTTGCAGGTCTTTTGAGGCCATTATTGTGTCCTAACAGGACCTACTGCTCTCTGACTTTTGTTTGTGGCTATCTGCTTATCAGTATGGTTTTGAGAGCTGCAGACCCTACTAGATGTTATTTCTTACATATTACATTTCCCTTTACTGATTTAACCCTTTGCTTACATCTTTCCTTAAATTAGGCAGAAGAGCAATAGAATTATAAGATACATACACGGCATCAGTCTTCACATTCTAAGTCAATAGGTTAAGTGGAAGTCGAATCTGGGAAATAAGAGAAGCTGAGCTGATGTGGCCTAAAATACTTGTCATACCTCAAATACTCCAGGGTATTGTAGTCATTCTGGATAAGGATGGGATATGTGCTTTAGAGATGAGCGAAGTATTCAAAAATTCGATTCGACTGATTCGGCGAATTCGTGGAAAAATTTTGATTCGAGTCGAATATATTCGCTGCGAATTTAACTTATAAAAGGGTGTTTCTAGGCTTCAGAGAGCCTTTATATTAGTGCAGAACACTTTACCTTTAATTTAAATGCCCTTGGAGTCTGCTGGGGAAGAGAAATAATACTGACAGTCAGTATGACATGCAGATGAGTGCCGTCGATCTTAGAATCACCGCACACTTCACTCATTTGGGCAGTCACGGGGCCAAAACCAGAGTGTGGAGCCACAGTGTGGCGGTAGAGGCAGCAGCAATGGGAGGCCATACAGCACCCTATGACAAAAATGGAAACCACCAGCAGTGTGAGGAGACCTGAAAGTGGCACATGGCAGAGTGTGGCGATGGAGACAGCAGCAATGGGAGGCCGTACAGGGACCCATGACACACTCTGGACCTGGCAGCAGCATGAGGAGGCGGTACAGGGGCCCATGACAGATTACGGGCCTGGCAGCAGCATGAGGAGTTGGTACGGGGGCCCATGGCAGATTACGGGCCTGGCAGCAGCAATGGGAGGCCGTACAGGGACCCATGACACACTCTGGACCTGGCAGCAGCATGGGGAGGCGGTACAGGGGCCCATGACAGATTACGGGCCTGGCAGCAGCATGAGGAGTCGGTACGGGGACCCATGACACACTCTGGACCTGGCAGCAGCATGAGGAGGCGGTACAGGGGCGCATGACAGATTACGAGCCTGGCAGCAGCAACTTGGACAGGAGGACGTTCAGCTTCTGCACCGTCGGGTGCGTGCTCGCAAACTGTTGTCTCTTGGAAACGGATTCCAAGAAAGACTGCTGACGGAATCCGTGAAGAGGAGTAGCAGGAGAAGGAGCATCTGAACGAGCGGAATATGCCAACAAGCGACAACAGGGGCCCATGACAGATTACGGGCCTGGCAGCAGCATGAGGAGTCGGTACGGGGGCCCATGGCAGATTACGGGCCTGGCAGCAGCAATGGGAGGCCCGTAATCTGCCAGCACCCTATGACAAAAAATGGAACACACCAGCAGTGTGTGAGGAGACCTGAAAGTGGCAAATGGCAGAGTGTGGCGATGGAGACAGCAGCAATGGGAGGCCGTACAGGGACCCATGAGAGACTCTGGACCTGGCAGCAGCATGAGGAGGCGGTACAGGGGCCCATGGCAGATAAGGGGCCTGGCAGCAGCTATGGGAGGCCCGTAATCTGCCAGCACCCTATGACAAAAAATGGAACACACCAGCAGTGTGAGGAGACCTGAAAGTGGCACATGGCAGAGTGTGGCGATGGAGACAGCAGCAATGGGAGGCCGTACAGGGACCCATGAGAGACTGTGGACCTGGCAGCAGCATGAGGAGGCGGTACTGGGGCCCATGGCAGATTAGGGGCCTGGCAGCAGCTATGGGAGGCCCGTAATCTGCCAGCACCCTATGACAAAAAATGGAACACACCAGCAGTGTGTGAGGAGACCTGAAAGTGGCACATGGCAGAGTGTGGCGATGGAGACAGCAGCAATGGGAGGCCGTACAGGGACCCATGAGAGACTCTGGACCTGGCAGCAGCATGAGGAGGCGGTACAGGGGCCCATGGCAGATTACGGGCCTGGCAGCAGCAATGGGAGGCCCGTAATCTGCCAGCACCCTATGACAAAAAATGGAACACACCAGCAGTGTGTGAGGAGACCTGAAAGTGAGTGGCACATGGCAGAGTGTGGCGATGGAGACAGCAGCAATGGGAGGCGTTTCGGGGACCCATGAGACACTGTGGACCTGGCAGCAGCATGAGGAGGCGGTACAGGGGCCCATGGCAGATTAGGGGCCTGGCAGCAGCAATGGGAGGCCCGTAATCTGCCAGCACCCTATGACAAAATGGAACCCTGGGCTGGGGCAGGCAGAACCGCCGTATCTTTATCACGGTTTTCCCAGGCCACCGAATGGCGACGCTGCATATGCTGACGCAACGCTGTAGTCCCAACATGGGCCCCCTGGCCACGCTTGACTTTCTGGCCACATAGTCGACATACGGCTACGTTTACTTCCTCGGGCGGCTTGACGAAAAATTGCCACACCGCCGAGTAGGAAACTTTGCCCCCGCTACTCCTCACTGGCTGACTGCTACTTCCTCCGTGCACACCGGCACCACTACTGGCCGTGGTGGTAGGCTGCAGTGGAGCTGGTGCTCTACTCCGTGGCCGTTTGCCTCCACTGACACTGCTGCGACCCTGCTGCCTCCTGGCAGCAGCAATGGGAGGCCATACAGGGACCCATGACACACTCTGGACCTGGCAGCAGCATGAAGAGGCGGTACAGGGGCCCATGGCAGATTACGGGCCTGGCAGCAGCAATGGGAGGCCCGTAATCTGCCAGCACCCTATGACAAAAAATGGAACACACCAGCAGTGTGAGGAGACCTGAAAGTGGCACATGGCAGAGTGTGGCGATGGAGACAGCAGCAATGGGAGGCCGTACAGGGACCCATGAGAGACTCTGGACCTGGCAGCAGCATGAGGAGGCGGTACAGGGGCCCATGGCAGATTACGGGCCTGGCAGCAGCAATGGGAGGCCCGTAATCTGCCAGCACCCTATGACAAAAAATGGAACACACCAGCAGTGTGAGGAGACCTGAAAGTGGCACATGGCATGAGACACTGTGGACCTGGCAGCAGCATGAGGAGGCGGTACAGGGGCCCATGGCAGATTAGGGGCCTGGCAGCAGCAATGGGAGGCCCATAATCTGCCAGCACCCTATGACAAAAAATGGAACACACCAGCAGTGTGAGGAGACCTGAAAGTGGCACATGGCAGAGTGTGGCGATGGAGACAGCAGCAATGGGAGGCCGTACAGGGACCCATGAGAGACTGTGGACCTGGCAGCAGCATGAGGAGGCGGTACTGGGGCCCATGGCAGATTACGGGCCTGGCAGCAGCAATGGGAGGCCCGTAATCTGCCAGCACCCTATGACAAAAAATGGAACACACCAGCAGTGTGTGAGGAGACCTGAAAGTGGCACATGGCAGAGTGTGGTGATGGAGACAGCAGCAATGGGAGGCGTTTCAGGGACCCATGAGACACTGTGGACCTGGCAGCAGCATGAGGAGGCGGTACAGGGGCCCATGGCAGATTAGGGGCCTGGCAGCAGCAATGGGAGGCCCGTAATCTGCCAGCACCCTATGACAAAATGGAACCCTGGGCTGGGGCAGGCAGAACCGCCGTATCTTTATCACGGTTTTCCCAGGCCACCGAATGGCGACGCTGCATATGCTGACGCAACGCTGTAGTCCCAACATGGGCCCCCTGGCCACGCTTGACTTTCTGGCCACATAGTCGACATACGGCTACGTTTACTTCCTCGGGCGGCTTGACGAAAAATTGCCACACCGCCGAGTAGGAAACTTTGCCCCCGCTACTCCTCACTGGCTGACTGCTACTTCCTCCGTGCACACCGGCACCACTACTGGCCGTGGTGGTAGGCTGCAGTGGAGCTGGTGCTCTACTCCGTGGCCGTTTGCCTCCACTGACACTGCTGCGACCCTGCTGCCTCCTGGCAGCAGCAATGGGAGGCCATACAGGGACCCATGACACACTCTGGACCTGGCAGCAGCATGAAGAGGCGGTACAGGGGCCCATGGCAGATTACGGGCCTGGCAGCAGCAATGGGAGGCCCGTAATCTGCCAGCACCCTATGACAAAAAATGGAACACACCAGCAGTGTGAGGAGACCTGAAAGTGGCACATGGCAGAGTGTGGCGATGGAGACAGCAGCAATGGGAGGCCGTACAGGGACCCATGAGAGACTCTGGACCTGGCAGCAGCATGAGGAGGCGGTACAGGGGCCCATGGCAGATTACGGGCCTGGCAGCAGCAATGGGAGGCCCGTAATCTGCCAGCACCCTATGACAAAAAATGGAACACACCAGCAGTGTGAGGAGACCTGAAAGTGGCACATGGCATGAGACACTGTGGACCTGGCAGCAGCATGAGGAGGCGGTACAGGGGCCCATGGCAGATTAGGGGCCTGGCAGCAGCAATGGGAGGCCCATAATCTGCCAGCACCCTATGACAAAAAATGGAACACTCCAGCAGTGTGAGGAGACCTGAAAGTGGCACATGGCATGAGACACTGTGGACCTGGCAGCAGCATGAGGAGGCGGTACAGGGGCCCATGGCAGATTAGGGGCCTGGCAGCAGCTATGGGAGGCCCGTAATCTGCCAGCACCCTATGACAAAAAATGGAACACACCAGCAGTGTGTGAGGAGACCTGAAAGTGGCACATGGCAGAGTGTGGCGATGGAGACAGCAGCAATGGGAGGCCGTACAGGGACCCATGAGAGACTCTGGACCTGGCAGCAGCATGAGGAGGCGGTACAGGGGCCCATGGCAGATTACGGGCCTGGCAGCAGCAATGGGAGGCCCGTAATCTGCCAGCACCCTATGACAAAAAATGGAACACACCAGCAGTGTGAGGAGACCTGAAAGTGGCACATGGCATGAGACACTGTGGACCTGGCAGCAGCATGAGGAGGCGGTACAGGGGCCCATGGCAGATTAGGGGCCTGGCAGCAGCTATGGGAGGCCCGTAATCTGCCAGCACCCTATGACAAAAAATGTAACACACCAGCAGTGTGAGGAGACCTGAAAGTGGCACATGGCTGTCAGGCTCCGCCCAGCGGGATCTCTAGTGGTCCACGGCACGGGGTTTCCCAGGACGCGGAGTCTAAGTCCCAGTCTGCCTTTTCACCAGAGCCCCTGATGGTGGGGATGGACTTGGTGCAAGACTGGAACCAGGTCGCGTCCCTGGGCACCCCCGGCGGTGGCAGAGGGGTCCCGCTGAGGGTATGTGCCCGGGATGAGTCTGCTGTGAAGGGGATGACAGACCCTGATCCGAGCGGGATGGATGGGATGACAGATCCCGATCCGAGCGGGATGGATGGACGACTGCTAGGAGTGAGCGAGGTCAGACTAGCCGGGTCGGTATCGTGCGGGCAGCGTGGTACAGAGGGAGCAAGCGGAGAATGGTCGGGGTCACAAGCCAGGTTCAGCAGGTAGCGGGCAGCGTGGTACAGAGAGTCGGTCAGAGGGATGGTCAGGAACGAGCCGGGGTCAGAGCAGGAGAGGGTCAGCGAAATCAGAACAGGCAGAGTTTGGCAACAAGGAAACGTACTAGCAGGAACACAGGAACAGGAACAAGACCTTGCGGCACTTTGGAAATGCACAGGGCAGATTTAAATAGGGCGCCCTGAGTTTCCATTGGCGCGGCCGCGATCGCTACTGCGCATGCGCGGCCGCCGCCGCGATCTCTGTATTCGCCGGCCAGGAAGAGTCGGCGATCTGCGCATGCGCGCGACGCTGAGCGGCCGGGATCCCTGACATTGCCCCCCTCCTACGGGCAGCCTCCGGATGCCCAACCGACCCCTTCCCAATGCCTGGTTCCGAAAAAATCTCTGCACAAGTCTTGGGGCGTGCACATTTTGGGCCGGCTCCCACGAATTTTCTTCCGCCCCATACCCTTTCCATTTCACCAGAAACTGAGTCTGGCCTCCCCTTTTCCTACAATCCAGGATAGCCTCAACTTCAAATTCCTCCTCCCCATCCACGTTTACTGCCTCCGGTGGTTTAGACCTTCGGTCCGGGAAGGGGTCTGGAGTTGCTGGTTTCAGTAGGGATACGTGGAAGACCGGATGAATCTTCATAGATTCAGGCAGAGCGAGCTCGTATGCTACCTCATTGATCCTGCGTTTGACCCGAAATGGACCCAGGAATTTGGGAGCCAATTTCTTCGATGGGCAGGACATCTTTAAATTTGTGGTGGACAACCAAACCTGGTCCTCCGGCCGCAAACTCAACTCCCCTCTTCTCTTTTTATCAAAAGCCCTCTTATTGCTCTCCTGGGCCTTTGCCATCGCCTCTTGGAGCAATTTGCTATTAGAGGATAAAAAGCTCAGCATGTCCTGCATGGCCGGAACCGTGACTTCCGGAATCAAATCCGGCAAAAAAGTGGGGTGGAACCCATAATTTGCGAAAAAAGGAGCCTGGCCTGTAGCAGAATGACTCGCGTTATTATAGGCGAACTCCGCTAGCGGCAGGAGGGTCAACCAGTCGTCTTGGAGGAAGGTAGTGTAGCATCTGAGGTACTGTTCAAGTGTCTGATTCGTTCGTTCTGTCTGGCCGTTTGTTTGTGGGTGATATGCAGAGGACAATGACAGTTTAATCCCAAGCGTCTCACATAGAGCTTTCCAAAATCTAGACGTAAACTGAACCCCCCTATCTGACACAATATCCTTGGGGATTCCGTGGAGTCTTACCACCTCCCTGATAAAAACCTGTGCGGTCTCATGGGCTGTCGGTGTGTCCTTTAAGGGTACAAAATGAGCCATCTTGGACAACCGGTCTACGATCACAAAGATTGCTGTGTGTTCCTGGGAGGAGGGAAGCTCTACAATAAAGTCAACGGAGATCATGCTCCAAGGTCTGTCAGGTATTGGTAGTGGGCGTAATAGGCCCCAGGCCTTGTTTCTGGTAGTTTTATTCCTCTGGCACACAGTGCAAGTCTTAACATATTTCTCGCAATCCCTGGCCATAGTGGGCCACCAAAAGGTGCGTTGCAATAGTTCCAGGGTCTTGCGTATTCCAAAATGTCCCGCTAACGGGTGGTCGTGGCAGTATCCAAGCACCAAGGTACGGGTCTCCTCGGGAACTACAATCTGGCCTTCTTTCCAAAGAAGCCCCTCCCGATTCACTAAGGAAATACCGGGTGTGCCTGGCATGCCTATGGATGCGGTCTGCAGTCTGGAGCGGAGCTCAGATTGTAGGATCAAAAAGTTCCCTGAGGACAAGATTGTGTCGGGTCGGGGCGTCTCTTCAGGGTCCCCGAACATACGGGAAAGCGCGTCGGGCTTAGTATTCTTTGATCCTGGTCTATAGGTAATGTGAAAAGCAAATCGCGAAAAAAAAAGTGCCCACCTAGCCTGACGTGGTCTCAAGCGCTTTGCTGTCCTCAAATATTCCAGGTTTTTGTGATCTGTGAATATCAATATTGGGTGTACTGCCCCTTCTAATAAATACCTCCATTCCTCTAGTGCCACCTTGATTGCTAGAAGCTCCCGGTCCCCAATATCGTAATTCCTTTCTGCGGAAGTCAGTTTTCTAGAGAAAAAGGCCACTGGGTGCATGAGCTCTTTAACGCCCTTCCTCTGCGACAAAATCGCCCCCACTGCGTTTTCAGACGCATCCACCTCCAGGATATAGGGCATAGATGAGTCAGGATGGCTCAGGATAGGGGCCTCAGTGAATAACCTCTTTAAAGTGGTAAACGCTTCCTGCGCTTCTGGTGTCCACTGGAAACAGACCCCCTGTCTGGTTAACTGAGTAATCGGGGAAACTAAACCTGAAAAGTTCTTAATGAACTTTCTATAGAAGTTTGCGAAGCCTATGAATCGTTGGACCGCCTTCTTGTCAGTGGGTATAGGCCAATCTAAGATAGCTGACACCTTTTGGGGATCCATGGCTATACCTGTAGTGGAAATGGTCAGACCCAAAAAGGAAATGCTATGCTGCTCAAAGCAGCACTTGTCTGCCTTAGCATATAGACCGTGTTGGCGGAGTCGTTCCAAAACGTACCTCACATGCCCCCTATGGACCTCTAAGGATGGGGAAAAGATCAAGATGTCGTCTAGGTATACGACAACAAAGATGTCCAGATAGTCCCTAAATACATCATTAATGAAGTGTTGGAAAGTGGCGGGCGCGTTGCATAGGCCGAAGGGCATGACCAAGTATTCAAAATGCCCGAATCTAGTGCGGAATGCTGTTTTCCACTCATCCCCCTCTCTGATGCGGACTAGATTGTATGCTCCCCTCAGGTCCAGTTTAGTAAAGATAGAAGCTGACTTTAATCTCTGAAAGAGCTCAGGGACTAGAGGTAGCGGGTAACGATTCTTGACAGTTACTTTGTTCAGGTCTCGGTAGTCTACACAGGGTCGTAGGGATTTGTCTTTTTTTTCCACAAAAAAGATACCAGCCCCAGCTGGTGAAGTGGAGGGCCGAATAAACCCCTTGCGGAGACTCTCGTCAATATACTCCTTTAGAACCCCTAATTCCCGTTCAGTTAACGAAAATATTCGCCCAAAAGGTATCTCCGAGCCTGGGAGCAAATCAATCGGGCAGTCATATGTTCGGTGCGGGGGCAGGACCTCTGCCCCCCGCTTACTGAATACATCTAAATAACTATGGTAGGCTAAAGGAATGGCTTGAGCCAATTCTGCCTCCATATCCAGACAGAGCAAAGCCTGCGGTGCCGGAGACGCACTAGGGAGGCAATGCTGCTGGCAATAGGATGACGTGAAGTGAACTGAGCCAGACTTCCAATTAATCTGCGGGTCATGGGCTTGTAACCAAGGGAGGCCCAAGATCACCGGAAACAGGGGGGATGCGATGGCATCCAGGCGGAGAAGCTCCTGGTGATGGTTGGCCACTGTAGTAAAAATAGGTGGAGTTTCACGGTCCACTACCCCTGACCTAATTTGGGACCCGTCAGCTAAGAAGATATTTAACCCTGTCTCCTTTGACTGTAAAGGAATCTGCTGCTGAGCTGCGAAATCCAGATCTATGAAGCAACTACATGCTCCAGAGTCTATAATTGCGGTAGTTACCACAGTTCTCCCTGGCAGCTGCAAGGAGATAGATACTGCTAGATAACTGGTGTCGTTCTTAACCTTAGGAGTAACCGTGGAAAATATCGCAGGAAACCTCCTCCTCTTGGCAGGGCAGGTATGTACTATATGGCCCGCCTCCCCACAATAAAAACAAAGCCGGTTTACCTGACGCCTCTGGCGCTCCTCAGACGTTAGTGGAGACCGAACCCCTCCTGCTGACCTGAGATTTGACGTATTCGTGAATTCCTGGTTCCGGTTGACCCGTGGAGACTTGGTCTGGACTGGAAGTCGCCTGGCTGATCTCTGCTCTTGGCTGGACCTTTCCCTCCTACGTTCCCGCCACCAGCGGTCAATCTGGATAGATAAGGTTATTAGGCCCTCAAGAGTTTCAGGCATGTCAACTCGGGCCAGCTCGTCCTTCAGTGGTTCGGTTAACCCCATGCGAAATTGGTGAGACAGGGCCGCCTCATTCCATTTGGTGTCACCACCCCAACGCCTGAATTCGGCGGCGTATTCCTCCACTGCCCGATTACCTTGCCTTAGGGTACGTAGGGACATTTCGGCCGTCGTGGCCGTATCTGGGTCGTCATATAAGAGCGCCATCGCTTTAAAAAATGCTGTTACTGAACCCAACTGAGGGTCTCGGTTTTCTAGTAGTCGGTGGGCCCAGGCTTGGGGTTCCTCTTGTAATAAAGAAATAATGAACCCGACCCTTATGGTTTCTGATGAGAACGTTCGAGGCTGGAGGTCGAAGTATAACTGGCAGGAAATACGAAACCTCCTGAATCTACCTCGATCCCCGAAAAAATGTTCCGGTAAGGGAACTCGGGGCTCCGGTGCAGATGTCAGAACTAGTGTTTCCCCAGGGCGCTCTGTAACCTGCCCGGTAGGGGTGGCTAAGGTCTGCAAACGGTCACCTAATTCTGTATAGCCCTCCTGGAGGAGCCTAACCCCCTCTGTGAGGGTGGCAATGTGTTGGCACAAATCGTCCAGGGGGAAGGTTCCCCTTCCAGACTCAGTCATGGCCGCAAGGTACTGTCAGGCTCCGCCCAGCGGGACCTCTAGTGGTCCACGGCACGGGGTTTCCCAGGACGCGGAGTCTAAGTCCCAGTCTGCCTTTTCACCAGAGCCCCTGATGGTGGGGATGGACTTGGTGCAAGACTGGAACCAGGTCGCGTCCCTGGGCACCCCCGGCGGTGGCAGAGGGGTCCCGCTGAGGGTATGTGCCCGGGATGAGTCTGCTGTGAAGGGGATGACAGACCCTGATCCGAGCGGGATGGATGGGATGACAGATCCCGATCCGAGCGGGATGGATGGACGACTGCTAGGAGTGAGCGAGGTCAGACTAGCCGGGTCGGTATCGTGCGGGCAGCGTGGTACAGAGGGAGAAAGCGGAGAATGGTCGGGGTCACAAGCCAGGTTCAGCAGGTAGCGGGCAGCGTGGTACAGAGAGTCAGTCAGAGGGATGGTCAGGAACGAGCCGGGGTCACAGCAGGAGAGGGTCAGCGAAATCAGAACAGGCAGAGTTTGGCAACAAGGAAACGTACTAGCAGGAACACAGGAACAGGAACAAGACCTTGCGGCACTTTGGAAATGCACAGGGCAGATTTAAATAGGGCGCCCTGAGTTTCCATTGGCGCGGCCACGATCGCTACTGCGCATGCGCGGCCGCCGCGATCTCTGTATTCGCCGGCCAGGAAGAGTCGGCGATCTGCGCATGCGCGAGACGCTGAGCGGCCGGGATCCCTGACAATGGCAGAGTGTGGCGATGGAGACAGCAGCAATGGGAGGCCGTACAGGGACCCATGAGAGACTCTGGACCTGGCAGCAGCATGAGGAGGCGGTATAGGGGCCCATGGCAGATTAGGGGCCTGGCAGCAGCTATGGGAGGCCCGTAATCTGCCAGCACCCTATGTCAAAAAAATTGAACACACCAGCAGTGTGAGGAGACCTGAAAGTGGCACATGGCATGAGACACTGTGGACCTGGCAGCAGCATGAGGAGGCGGTACAGGGGCCCATGGCAGATTAGGGGCCTGGCAGCAGCTATGGGAGGCCCGTAATCTGCCAGCACCCTATGACAAAAAATGTAACACACCAGCAGTGTGAGGAGACCTGAAAGTGGCACATGGCAGAGTGTGGCGATGGAGACAGCAGCAATGGGAGGCCGTACAGGGACCCATGAGACACTCTGGACCTGGCAGCAGCATGAGGAGGCGCTATAGGGGCCCATGGCAGATTAGGGGCCTGGCAGCAGCTATGGGAGGCCCGTAATCTGCCAGCACCCTATGTCAAAAAATGGAACACACCAGCAGTGTGTGAGGAGACCTGAAAGTGGCACATGGCAGAGTGTGGCGATGGAGACAGCAGCAATGGGAGGAAGTACAGGGACCCATGAGACACTCTGGACCTGGCAGCAGCATGAGGAGGCGCTAAAGGGGCCCATGGCAGATTAGGGGCCTGGCAGCAGCTATGGGAGGCCCGTAATCTGCCAGCACCCTATGTCAAAAAATGGAACACACCAGCAGTGTGTGAGGAGACCTGAAAGTGGCACATGGCAGAGTGTGGCGATGGAGACAGCAGCAATGGGAGGCCGTACAGGGACCCATGAGAGACTCTGGACCTGGCAGCAGCATGAGGAGGCGGTATAGGGGCCCATGGCAGATTAGGGGCCTGGCAGCAGCTATGGGAGGCCCGTAATCTGCCAGCACCCTATGTCAAAAAATGGAACACACCAGCAGTGTGTGAGGAGACCTGAAAGTGGCACATGGCATGAGACACTGTGGACCTGGCAGCAGCATGAGGAGGCGGTACAGGGGCCCATGGCAGATTAGGGGCCTGGCAGCAGCTATGGGAGGCCCGTAATCTGCCAGCACCCTATGTCAAAAAATGGAACACACCAGCAGTGTGTGAGGAGACCTGAAAGTGGCACATGGCAGAGTGTGGCGATGGAGACAGCAGCAATGGGAGGCCGTACAGGGACCCATGAGAGACTCTGGACCTGGCAGCAGCATGAGGAGGCACTATAGGGGCCCATGGCAGATTAGGGGCCTGGCAGCAGCTATGGGAGGCCCGTAATCTGCCAGCACCCTATGTCAAAAAATGGAACACACCAGCAGTGTGTGAGGAGACCTGAAAGTGGCACATGGCAGAGTGTGGCGATGGAGACAGCAGCAATGGGAGGCCGTACAGGGACCCATGAGACACTCTGGACCTGGCAGCAGCATGAGGAGGCGCTAAAGGGGCCCATGGCAGATTAGGGGCCTGGCAGCAGCTATGGGAGGCCCGTAATCTGCCAGCACCCTATGTCAAAAAATGGAACACACCAGCAGTGTGTGAGGAGACCTGAAAGTGGCACATGGCAGAGTGTGGCGATGGATACAGCAGCAATGGGAGGCCGTACAGGGACCCATGAGAGACTCTGGACCTGGCAGCAGCATGAGGAGGCGGTATAGGGGCCCATGGCAGATTAGGGGCCTGGCAGCAGCTATGGGAGGCCCGTAATCTGCCAGCACCCTATGTCAAAAAATGGAACACACCAGCAGTGTGTGAGGAGACCTGAAAGTGGCACATGGCATGAGACACTGTGGACCTGGCAGCAGCATGAGGAGGCGGTACAGGGGCCCATGGCAGATTAGGGGCCTGGCAGCAGCTATGGGAGGCCCGTAATCTGCCAGCACCCTATGTCAAAAAATGGAACACACCAGCAGTGTGTGAGGAGACCTGAAAGTGGCACATGGCAGAGTGTGGCGATGGAGACAGCAGCAATGGGAGGCCGTACAGGGACCCATGAGAGACTCTGGACCTGGCAGCAGCATGAGGAGGCACTATAGGGGCCCATGGCAGATTAGGGGCCTGGCAGCAGCTATGGGAGGCCCGTAATCTGCCAGCACCCTATGTCAAAAAATGGAACACACCAGCAGTGTGTGAGGAGACCTGAAAGTGGCACATGGCAGAGTGTGGCGATGGAGACAGCAGCAATGGGAGACCGTACAGGGACCCATGAGACACTCTGGACCTGGCAGCAGCATGAGGAGGCGCTATAGGGGCCCATGGCAGATTAGGGGCCTGGCAGCAGCTATGGGAGGCCCGTAATCTGCCAGCACCCTATGTCAAATAATGGAACACACCAGCAGTGTGTGAGGAGACCTGAAAGTGGCACATGGCAGAGTGTGGCGATGGAGACAGCAGCAATGGGAGGCCGTACAGGGACCCATGAGAGACTCTGGACCTGGCAGCAGTATGAGGAGGCGGTATAGGGGCCCATGGCAGATTAGGGGCCTGGCAGCAGCTATGGGAGGCCCGTAATCTGCCAGCACCCTATGTCAAAAAATGGAACACACCAGCAGTGTGTGAGGAGACCTGAAAGTGGCACATGGCATGAGACACTGTGGACCTGGCAGCAGCATGAGGAGGCGGTACAGGGGCCCATGGCAGATTAGGGGCCTGGCAGCAGCTATGGGAGGCCCGTAATCTGCCAGCACCCTATGTCAAAAAATGGAACACACCAGCAGTGTGTGAGGAGACCTGAAAGTGGCACATGGCAGAGTGTGGCGATGGAGACAGCAGCAATGGGAGGCCGTACAGGGACCCATGAGAGACTCTGGACCTGGCAGCAGCATGAGGAGGCGCTATAGGGGCCCATGGCAGATTAGGGGCCTGGCAGCAGCTATGGGAGGCCCGTAATCTGCCAGCACCCTATGTCAAAAAATGGAACACACCAGCAGTGTGTGAGGAGACCTGAAAGTGGCACATGGCAGAGTGTGGCGATGGAGACAGCAGCAATGGGAGACCGTACAGGGACCCATGAGACACTCTGGACCTGGCAGCAGCATGAGGAGGCGCTATAGGGGCCCATGGCAGATTAGGGGCCTGGCAGCAGCTATGGGAGGCCCGTAATCTGCCAGCACCCTATGTCAAAAAATGGAACACACCAGCAGTGTGTGAGGAGACCTGAAAGTGGCACATGGCAGAGTGTGGCGATGGAGACAGCAGCAATGGGAGGCCGTACAGGGACCCATGAGAGACTCTGGACCTGGCAGCAGCATGAGGAGGCGGTATAGGGGCCCATGGCAGATTAGGGGCCTGGCAGCAGCTATGGGAGGCCCGTAATCTGCCAGCACCCTATGGCAAAAAATGGAACACACCAGCAGTGTGAGGAGACCTGAAAGTGGCACATGGCATGAGACACTGTGGACCTGGCAGCAGCATGAGGAGGCGGTACAGGGGCCCATGGCAGATTAGGGGCCTGGCAGCAGCTATGGGGGGCCCGTAATCTGCCAGCACCCTATGACAAAAAATGTAACACACCAGCAGTGTGAGGAGACCTGAAAGTGGCACATGGTAGAGTGTGGCGATGGAGACAGCAGCAATGGGAGGCTGTACAGGGACCCATGAGAGACTCTGGACCTGGCAGAAGCATGAGGAGGCGCTATAGGGGCCCATGGCAGATTAGGGGCCTGGCAGCAGCTATGGGAGGCCCGTAATCTGCCAGCACCCTATGTCAAAAAATGGAACACACCAGCAGTGTGTGAGGAGACCTGAAAGTGGCACATGGCAGAGTGTGGCGATGGAGACAGCAGCAATGGGAGGCCGTACAGGGACCCATGAGACACTCTGGACCTGGCAGCAGCATGAGGAGGCGCTATAGGGGCCCATGGCAGATTAGGGGCCTGGCAGCAGCTATGGGAGGCCCGTAATCTGCCAGCACCCTATGTCAAAAAAATTGAACACACCAGCAGTGTGCGGAGACCTGAAAGTGGCACATGGCATGAGACACTGTGGACCTGGCAGCAGCATAAGGAGGCGGTACAGGGGCCCATGGCAGGTTAGGGGCCTGGCAGCAGCTATGGGAGGCCCGTAATCTGCCAGCACCCTATGACAAAAAATGTAACACACCAGCAGTGTGAGGAGACCTGAAAGTGGCACATGGCAGAGTGTGGCGATGGAGACAGCAGCAATGGGAGGCCGTACAGGGACCCATGAGACACTCTGGACCTGGCAGAAGCATGAGGAGGCGCTATAGGGGCCCATGGCAGATTAGGGGCCTGGCAGCAGCTATGGGAGGCCCGTAATCTGCCAGCACCCTATGTCAAAAAATGGAACACACCAGCAGTGTGTGAGGAGACCTGAAAGTGGCACATGGCAGAGTGTGGCGATGGAGACAGCAGCAATGGGAGGCCGTACAGGGACCCATGAGACACTCTGGACCTGGCAGCAGCATGAGGAGGCGCTATAGGGGCCCATGGCAGATTAGGGGCCTGGCAGCAGCTATGGGAGGCCCGTAATCTGCCAGCACCCTATGTCAAAAAATGGAACACACCAGCAGTGTGTGAGGAGACCTGAAAGTGGCACATGGCATGAGACACTGTGGACCTGGCAGCAGCATGAGGAGGCGGTACAGGGGCCCATGGCAGATTAGGGGCCTGGCAGCAGCTATGGGAGGCCCGTAATCTGCCAGCACCCTATGTCAAAAAATGGAACACACCAGCAGTCTGTGAGGAGACCTGAAAGTGGCACATGGCAGAGTGTGGCGATGGAGACAGCAGCAATGGGAGGCCGTACAGGGACCCATGAGAGACTCTGGACCTGGCAGCAGCATGAGGAGGCGCTATAGGGGCCCATGGCAGATTAGGGGCCTGGCAGAAGCTATGGGAGGCCCGTAATCTGCCAGCACCCTATGTCAAAAAATGGAACACATCAGCAGTGTGTGAGGAGACCTGAAAGTGGCACATGGCAGAGTGTGGCGATGGAGACAGCAGCAATGGGAGGCCGTACAGGGACCCATGAGACACTCTGGACCTGGCAGCAGCATGAGGAGGCGCTATAGGGGCCCATGGCAGATTAGGGGCCTGGCAGCAGCTATGGGAGGCCCGTAATCTGCCAGCACCCTATGTCAAAAAATGGAACACACCAGCAGTGTGTGAGGAGACCTGAAAGTGGCACATGGCAGAGTGTGGCGATGGAGACAGCAGCAATGGGAGGCCGTACAGGGACCCATGAGAGACTCTGGACCTGGCAGCAGCATGAGGAGGCGGTATAGGGGCCCATGGCAGATTAGGGGCCTGGCAGCAGCTATGGGAGGCCCGTAATCTGCCAGCACCCTATGACAAAAAATGGAACACACCAGCAGTGTGAGGAGACCTGAAAGTGGCACATGGCATGAGACACTGTGGACCTGGCAGCAGCATGAGGAGGCGGTACAGGGGCCCATGGCAGATTAGGGGCCTGGCAGCAGCTATGGGAGGCCCGTAATCTGCCAGCACCCTATGTCAAAAAATGGAACACACCAGCAGTGTGTGAGGAGACCTGAAAGTGGCACATGGCATGAGACACTGTGGACCTGGCAGCAGCATGAGGAGGCGGTACAGGGGCCCATGGCAGATTAGGGGCCTGGCAGCAGCTATGGGAGGCCCGTAATCTGCCAGCACCCTATGTCAAAAAATGGAACACACCAGCAGTGTGTGAGGAGACCTGAAAGTGGCACATGGCAGAGTGTGGCGATGGAGACAGCAGCAATGGGAGGCCGTACAGGGACCCATGAGAGACTCTGGACCTGGCAGCAGCATGAGGAGGCACTATAGGGGCCCATGGCAGATTAGGGGCCTGGCAGCAGCTATGGGAGGCCCGTAATCTGCCAGCACCCTATGTCAAAAAATGGAACACACCAGCAGTGTGTGAGGAGACCTGAAAGTGGCACATGGCAGAGTGTGGCGATGGAGACAGCAGCAATGGGAGGCCGTACAGGGACCCATGAGACACTCTGGACCTGGCAGCAGCATGAGGAGGCGCTAAAGGGGCCCATGGCAGATTAGGGGCCTGGCAGCAGCTATGGGAGGCCCGTAATCTGCCAGCACCCTATGTCAAAAAATGGAACACACCAGCAGTGTGTGAGGAGACCTGAAAGTGGCACATGGCAGAGTGTGGCGATGGATACAGCAGCAATGGGAGGCCGTACAGGGACCCATGAGAGACTCTGGACCTGGCAGCAGCATGAGGAGGCGGTATAGGGGCCCATGGCAGATTAGGGGCCTGGCAGCAGCTATGGGAGGCCCGTAATCTGCCAGCACCCTATGTCAAAAAATGGAACACACCAGCAGTGTGTGAGGAGACCTGAAAGTGGCACATGGCATGAGACACTGTGGACCTGGCAGCAGCATGAGGAGGCGGTACAGGGGCCCATGGCAGATTAGGGGCCTGGCAGCAGCTATGGGAGGCCCGTAATCTGCCAGCACCCTATGTCAAAAAATGGAACACACCAGCAGTGTGTGAGGAGACCTGAAAGTGGCACATGGCAGAGTGTGGCGATGGAGACAGCAGCAATGGGAGGCCGTACAGGGACCCATGAGAGACTCTGGACCTGGCAGCAGCATGAGGAGGCACTATAGGGGCCCATGGCAGATTAGGGGCCTGGCAGCAGCTATGGGAGGCCCGTAATCTGCCAGCACCCTATGTCAAAAAATGGAACACACCAGCAGTGTGTGAGGAGACCTGAAAGTGGCACATGGCAGAGTGTGGCGATGGAGACAGCAGCAATGGGAGACCGTACAGGGACCCATGAGACACTCTGGACCTGGCAGCAGCATGAGGAGGCGCTATAGGGGCCCATGGCAGATTAGGGGCCTGGCAGCAGCTATGGGAGGCCCGTAATCTGCCAGCACCCTATGTCAAATAATGGAACACACCAGCAGTGTGTGAGGAGACCTGAAAGTGGCACATGGCAGAGTGTGGCGATGGAGACAGCAGCAATGGGAGGCCGTACAGGGACCCATGAGAGACTCTGGACCTGGCAGCAGTATGAGGAGGCGGTATAGGGGCCCATGGCAGATTAGGGGCCTGGCAGCAGCTATGGGAGGCCCGTAATCTGCCAGCACCCTATGTCAAAAAATGGAACACACCAGCAGTGTGTGAGGAGACCTGAAAGTGGCACATGGCATGAGACACTGTGGACCTGGCAGCAGCATGAGGAGGCGGTACAGGGGCCCATGGCAGATTAGGGGCCTGGCAGCAGCTATGGGAGGCCCGTAATCTGCCAGCACCCTATGTCAAAAAATGGAACACACCAGCAGTGTGTGAGGAGACCTGAAAGTGGCACATGGCAGAGTGTGGCGATGGAGACAGCAGCAATGGGAGGCCGTACAGGGACCCATGAGAGACTCTGGACCTGGCAGCAGCATGAGGAGGCGCTATAGGGGCCCATGGCAGATTAGGGGCCTGGCAGCAGCTATGGGAGGCCCGTAATCTGCCAGCACCCTATGTCAAAAAATGGAACACACCAGCAGTGTGTGAGGAGACCTGAAAGTGGCACATGGCAGAGTGTGGCGATGGAGACAGCAGCAATGGGAGACCGTACAGGGACCCATGAGACACTCTGGACCTGGCAGCAGCATGAGGAGGCGCTATAGGGGCCCATGGCAGATTAGGGGCCTGGCAGCAGCTATGGGAGGCCCGTAATCTGCCAGCACCCTATGTCAAAAAATGGAACACACCAGCAGTGTGTGAGGAGACCTGAAAGTGGCACATGGCAGAGTGTGGCGATGGAGACAGCAGCAATGGGAGGCCGTACAGGGACCCATGAGAGACTCTGGACCTGGCAGCAGCATGAGGAGGCGGTATAGGGGCCCATGGCAGATTAGGGGCCTGGCAGCAGCTATGGGAGGCCCGTAATCTGCCAGCACCCTATGGCAAAAAATGGAACACACCAGCAGTGTGAGGAGACCTGAAAGTGGCACATGGCATGAGACACTGTGGACCTGGCAGCAGCATGAGGAGGCGGTACAGGGGCCCATGGCAGATTAGGGGCCTGGCAGCAGCTATGGGGGGCCCGTAATCTGCCAGCACCCTATGACAAAAAATGTAACACACCAGCAGTGTGAGGAGACCTGAAAGTGGCACATGGCAGAGTGTGGCGATGGAGACAGCAGCAATGGGAGGCTGTACAGGGACCCATGAGAGACTCTGGACCTGGCAGAAGCATGAGGAGGCGCTATAGGGGCCCATGGCAGATTAGGGGCCTGGCAGCAGCTATGGGAGGCCCGTAATCTGCCAGCACCCTATGTCAAAAAATGGAACACACCAGCAGTGTGTGAGGAGACCTGAAAGTGGCACATGGCAGAGTGTGGCGATGGAGACAGCAGCAATGGGAGGCCGTACAGGGACCCATGAGACACTCTGGACCTGGCAGCAGCATGAGGAGGCGCTATAGGGGCCCATGGCAGATTAGGGGCCTGGCAGCAGCTATGGGAGGCCCGTAATCTGCCAGCACCCTATGTCAAAAAAATTGAACACACCAGCAGTGTGCGGAGACCTGAAAGTGGCACATGGCATGAGACACTGTGGACCTGGCAGCAGCATAAGGAGGCGGTACAGGGGCCCATGGCAGGTTAGGGGCCTGGCAGCAGCTATGGGAGGCCCGTAATCTGCCAGCACCCTATGACAAAAAATGTAACACACCAGCAGTGTGAGGAGACCTGAAAGTGGCACATGGCAGAGTGTGGCGATGGAGACAGCAGCAATGGGAGGCCGTACAGGGACCCATGAGACACTCTGGACCTGGCAGAAGCATGAGGAGGCGCTATAGGGGCCCATGGCAGATTAGGGGCCTGGCAGCAGCTATGGGAGGCCCGTAATCTGCCAGCACCCTATGTCAAAAAATGGAACACACCAGCAGTGTGTGAGGAGACCTGAAAGTGGCACATGGCAGAGTGTGGCGATGGAGACAGCAGCAATGGGAGGCCGTACAGGGACCCATGAGACACTCTGGACCTGGCAGCAGCATGAGGAGGCGCTATAGGGGCCCATGGCAGATTAGGGGCCTGGCAGCAGCTATGGGAGGCCCGTAATCTGCCAGCACCCTATGTCAAAAAATGGAACACACCAGCAGTGTGTGAGGAGACCTGAAAGTGGCACATGGCATGAGACACTGTGGACCTGGCAGCAGCATGAGGAGGCGGTACAGGGGCCCATGGCAGATTAGGGGCCTGGCAGCAGCTATGGGAGGCCCGTAATCTGCCAGCACCCTATGTCAAAAAATGGAACACACCAGCAGTCTGTGAGGAGACCTGAAAGTGGCACATGGCAGAGTGTGGCGATGGAGACAGCAGCAATGGGAGGCCGTACAGGGACCCATGAGAGACTCTGGACCTGGCAGCAGCATGAGGAGGCGCTATAGGGGCCCATGGCAGATTAGGGGCCTGGCAGAAGCTATGGGAGGCCCGTAATCTGCCAGCACCCTATGTCAAAAAATGGAACACATCAGCAGTGTGTGAGGAGACCTGAAAGTGGCACATGGCAGAGTGTGGCGATGGAGACAGCAGCAATGGGAGGCCGTACAGGGACCCATGAGACACTCTGGACCTGGCAGCAGCATGAGGAGGCGCTATAGGGGCCCATGGCAGATTAGGGGCCTGGCAGCAGCTATGGGAGGCCCGTAATCTGCCAGCACCCTATGTCAAAAAATGGAACACACCAGCAGTGTGTGAGGAGACCTGAAAGTGGCACATGGCAGAGTGTGGCGATGGAGACAGCAGCAATGGGAGGCCGTACAGGGACCCATGAGAGACTCTGGACCTGGCAGCAGCATGAGGAGGCGGTATAGGGGCCCATGGCAGATTAGGGGCCTGGCAGCAGCTATGGGAGGCCCGTAATCTGCCAGCACCCTATGACAAAAAATGGAACACACCAGCAGTGTGAGGAGACCTGAAAGTGGCACATGGCATGAGACACTGTGGACCTGGCAGCAGCATGAGGAGGCGGTACAGGGGCCCATGGCAGATTAAGGGCCTGGCAGCAGCTATGGGAGGCCCGTAATCTGCCAGCACCCTATGACAAAAAATGGAACACACCAGCAGTGTGAGGAGACCTGAAAGTGGCACATGGCAGAGTGTGGCGATGGAGACAGCAGCAATGGGAGGCCGTACAGGGACCCATGAGAGACTCTGGACCTGGCAGCAGCATGAGGAGGCGGTATAGGGGCCCATGGCAGATTAGGGGCCTGGCAGCAGCTATGGGAGGCCCGTAATCTGCCAGCACCCTATGTCAAAAAAATTGAACACACCAGCAGTGTGAGGAGACCTGAAAGTGGCACATGGCATGAGACACTGTGGACCTGGCAGCAGCATGAGGAGGCGGTACAGGGGCCCATGGCAGATTAGGGGCCTGGCAGCAGCTATGGGAGGCCCGTAATCTGCCAGCACCCTATGACAAAAAATGTAACACACCAGCAGTGTGAGGAGACCTGAAAGTGGCACATGGCATGAGACACTGTGGACCTGGCAGCAGCATGAGGAGGCGGTACAGGGGCCCATGGCAGGTTAGGGGCTTGGCAGCAGCTATGGGAGGCCCGTAATCTGCCAGCACCCTATGACAAAAAATGTAACACACCAGCAGTGTGAGGAGACCTGAAAGTGGCACATGGCAGAGTGTGGCGATGGAGACAGCAGCAATGGGAGGCCGTACAGGGACCCATGAGACACTCTGGACCTGGCAGAAGCATGAGGAGGCGCTATAGGGGCCCATGGCAGATTAGGGGCCTGGCAGCAGCTATGGGAGGCCCGTAATCTGCCAGCACCCTATGTCAAAAAATGGAACACACCAGCAGTGTGTGAGGAGACCTGAAAGTGGCACATGGCAGAGTGTGGCGATGGAGACAGCAGCAATGGGAGGCCGTACAGGGACCCATGAGACACTCTGGACCTGGCAGCAGCATGAGGAGGCGCTATAGGGGCCCATGGCAGATTAGGGGCCTGGCAGCAGCTATGGGAGGCCCGTAATCTGCCAGCACCCTATGTCAAAAAATGGAACACACCAGCAGTGTGTGAGGAGACCTGAAAGTGGCACATGGCATGAGACACTGTGGACCTGGCAGCAGCATGAGGAGGCGGTACAGGGGCCCATGGCAGATTAGGGGCCTGGCAGCAGCTATGGGAGGCCCGTAATCTGCCAGCACCCTATGTCAAAAAATGGAACACACCAGCAGTGTGTGAGGAGACCTGAAAGTGGCACATGGCAGAGTGTGGCGATGGAGACAGCAGCAATGGGAGGCCGTACAGGGACCCATGAGAGACTCTGGACCTGGCAGCAGCATGAGGAGGCGCTATAGGGGCCCATGGCAGATTAGGGGCCTGGCAGCAGCTATGGGAGGCCCGTAATCTGCCAGCACCCTATGTCAAAAAATGGAACACATCAGCAGTGTGTGAGGAGACCTGAAAGTGGCACATGGCAGAGTGTGGTGATGGAGACAGCAGCAATGGGAGGCCGTACAGGGACCCATGAGACACTCTGGACCTGGCAGCAGCATGAGGGGGCGCTATAGGGGCCCATGGCAGATTAGGGGCCTGGCAGCAGCTATGGGAGGCCCGTAATCTGCCAGCACCCTATGTCAAAAAATGGAACACACCAGCAGTGTGTGAGGAGACCTGAAAGTGGCACATGGCAGAGTGTGGCGATGGAGACAGCAGCAATGGGAGGCCGTACAGGGACCCATGAGAGACTCTGGACCTGGCAGCAGCATGAGGAGGCGGTATAGGGGCCCATGGCAGATTAGGGGCCTGGCAGCAGCTATGGGAGGCCCGTAATCTGCCAGCACCCTATGACAAAAAATGGAACACACCAGCAGTGTGAGGAGACCTGAAAGTGGCACATGGCATGAGACACTGTGGACCTGGCAGCAGCATGAGGAGGCGGTACAGGGGCCCATGGCAGATTAAGGGCCTGGCAGCAGCTATGGGAGGCCCGTAATCTGCCAGCACCCTATGACAAAAAATGGAACACACCAGCAGTGTGAGGAGACCTGAAAGTGGCACATGGCAGAGTGTGGCGATGGAGACAGCAGCAATGGGAGGCCGTACAGGGACCCATGAGAGACTCTGGACCTGGCAGCAGCATGAGGAGGCGGTATAGGGGCCCATGGCAGATTAGGGGCCTGGCAGCAGCTATGGGAGGCCCGTAATCTGCCAGCACCCTATGTCAAAAAAAATTGAACACACCAGCAGTGTGAGGAGACCTGAAAGTGGCACATGGCATGAGACACTGTGGACCTGGCAGCAGCATGAGGAGGCGGTACAGGGGCCCATGGCAGATTAGGGGCCTGGCAGCAGCTATGGGAGGCCCGTAATCTGCCAGCACCCTATGACAAAAAATGTAACACACCAGCAGTGTGAGGAGACCTGAAAGTGGCACATGGCATGAGACACTGTGGACCTGGCAGCAGCATGAGGAGGCGGTACAGGGGCCCATGGCAGGTTAGGGGCCTGGCAGCAGCTATGGGAGGCCCGTAATCTGCCAGCACCCTATGACAAAAAATGTAACACACCAGCAGTGTGAGGAGACCTGAAAGTGGCACATGGCAGAGTGTGGCGATGGAGACAGCAGCAATGGGAGGCCGTACAGGGACCCATGAGACACTCTGGACCTGGCAGAAGCATGAGGAGGCGCTATAGGGGCCCATGGCAGATTAGGGGCCTGGCAGCAGCTATGGGAGGCCCGTAATCTGCCAGCACCCTATGTCAAAAAATGGAACACACCAGCAGTGTGTGAGGAGACCTGAAAGTGGCACATGGCAGAGTGTGGCGATGGAGACAGCAGCAATGGGAGGCCGTACAGGGACCCATGAGACACTCTGGACCTGGCAGCAGCATGAGGAGGCGCTATAGGGGCCCATGGCAGATTAGGGGCCTGGCAGCAGCTATGGGAGGCCCGTAATCTGCCAGCACCCTATGTCAAAAAATGGAACACACCAGCAGTGTGTGAGGAGACCTGAAAGTGGCACATGGCATGAGACACTGTGGACCTGGCAGCAGCATGAGGAGGCGGTACAGGGGCCCATGGCAGATTAGGGGCCTGGCAGCAGCTATGGGAGGCCCGTAATCTGCCAGCACCCTATGTCAAAAAATGGAACACACCAGCAGTGTGTGAGGAGACCTGAAAGTGGCACATGGCAGAGTGTGGCGATGGAGACAGCAGCAATGGGAGGCCGTACAGGGACCCATGAGAGACTCTGGACCTGGCAGCAGCATGAGGAGGCGCTATAGGGGCCCATGGCAGATTAGGGGCCTGGCAGCAGCTATGGGAGGCCCGTAATCTGCCAGCACCCTATGTCAAAAAATGGAACACATCAGCAGTGTGTGAGGAGACCTGAAAGTGGCACATGGCAGAGTGTGGTGATGGAGACAGCAGCAATGGGAGGCCGTACAGGGACCCATGAGACACTCTGGACCTGGCAGCAGCATGAGGAGGCGCTATAGGGGCCCATGGCAGATTAGGGGCCTGGCAGCAGCTATGGGAGGCCCGTAATCTGCCAGCACCCTATGTCAAAAAATGGAACACACCAGCAGTGTGTGAGGAGACCTGAAAGTGGCACATGGCAGAGTGTGGCGATGGAGACAGCAGCAATGGGAGGCCGTACAGGGACCCATGAGAGACTCTGGACCTGGCAGCAGCATGAGGAGGCGGTATAGGGGCCCATGGCAGATTAGGGGCCTGGCAGCAGCTATGGGAGGCCCGTAATCTGCCAGCACCCTATGACAAAAAATGGAACACACCAGCAGTGTGAGGAGACCTGAAAGTGGCACATGGCATGAGACACTGTGGACCTGGCAGCAGCATGAGGAGGCGGTACAGGGGCCCATGGCAGATTAAGGGCCTGGCAGCAGCTATGGGAGGCCCGTAATCTGCCAGCACCCTATGACAAAAAATGGAACACACCAGCAGTGTGAGGAGACCTGAAAGTGGCACATGGCAGAGTGTGGCGATGGAGACAGCAGCAATGGGAGGCCGTACAGGGACCCATGAGAGACTCTGGACCTGGCAGCAGCATGAGGAGGCGGTATAGGGGCCCATGGCAGATTAGGGGCCTGGCAGCAGCTATGGGAGGCCCGTAATCTGCCAGCACCCTATGTCAAAAAAATTGAACACACCAGCAGTGTGAGGAGACCTGAAAGTGGCACATGGCATGAGACACTGTGGACCTGGCAGCAGCATGAGGAGGCGGTACAGGGGCCCATGGCAGATTAGGGGCCTGGCAGCAGCTATGGGAGGCCCGTAATCTGCCAGCACCCTATGACAAAAAATGTAACACACCAGCAGTGTGAGGAGACCTGAAAGTGGCACATGGCATGAGACACTGTGGACCTGGCAGCAGCATGAGGAGGCGGTACAGGGGCCCATGGCAGGTTAGGGGCCTGGCAGCAGCTATGGGAGGCCCGTAATCTGCCAGCACCCTATGACAAAAAATGTAACACACCAGCAGTGTGAGGAGACCTGAAAGTGGCACATGGCAGAGTGTGGCGATGGAGACAGCAGCAATGGGAGGCCGTACAGGGACCCATGAGACACTCTGGACCTGGCAGAAGCATGAGGAGGCGCTATAGGGGCCCATGGCAGATTAGGGGCCTGGCAGCAGCTATGGGAGGCCCGTAATCTGCCAGCACCCTATGTCAAAAAATGGAACACACCAGCAGTGTGTGAGGAGACCTGAAAGTGGCACATGGCAGAGTGTGGCGATGGAGACAGCAGCAATGGGAGGCCGTACAGGGACCCATGAGACACTCTGGACCTGGCAGCAGCATGAGGAGGTGCTATAGGGGCCCATGGCAGATTAGGGGCCTGGCAGCAGCTATGGGAGGCCCGTAATCTGCCAGCACCCTATGTCAAAAAATGGAACACACCAGCAGTGTGTGAGGAGACCTGAAAGTGGCACATGGCATGAGACACTGTGGACCTGGCAGCAGCATGAGGAGGCGGTACAGGGGCCCATGGCAGATTAGGGGCCTGGCAGCAGCTATGGGAGGCCCGTAATCTGCCAGCACCCTATGTCAAAAAATGGAACACACCAGCAGTGTGTGAGGAGACCTGAAAGTGGCACATGGCAGAGTGTGGCGATGGAGACAGCAGCAATGGGAGGCCGTACAGGGACCCATGAGAGACTCTGGACCTGGCAGCAGCATGAGGAGGCGCTATAGGGGCCCATGGCAGATTAGGGGCCTGGCAGCAGCTATGGGAGGCCCGTAATCTGCCAGCACCCTATGTCAAAAAATGGAACACATCAGCAGTGTGTGAGGAGACCTGAAAGTGGCACATGGCAGAGTGTGGTGATGGAGACAGCAGCAATGGGAGGCCGTACAGGGACCCATGAGACACTCTGGACCTGGCAGCAGCATGAGGGGGCGCTATAGGGGCCCATGGCAGATTAGGGGCCTGGCAGCAGCTATGGGAGGCCCGTAATCTGCCAGCACCCTATGTCAAAAAATGGAACACACCAGCAGTGTGTGAGGAGACCTGAAAGTGGCACATGGCAGAGTGTGGCGATGGAGACAGCAGCAATGGGAGGCCGTACAGGGACCCATGAGAGACTCTGGACCTGGCAGCAGCATGAGGAGGCGGTATAGGGGGCCATGGCAGATTAGGGGCCTGGCAGCAGCTATGGGAGGCCCGTAATCTGCCAGCACCCTATGACAAAAAATGGAACACACCAGCAGTGTGAGGAGACCTGAAAGTGGCACATGGCATGAGACACTGTGGACCTGGCAGCAGCATGAGGAGGCGGTACAGGGGCCCATGGCAGATTAAGGGCCTGGCAGCAGCTATGGGAGGCCCGTAATCTGCCAGCACCCTATGACAAAAAATGGAACACACCAGCAGTGTGAGGAGACCTGAAAGTGGCACATGGCAGAGTGTGGCGATGGAGACAGCAGCAATGGGAGGCCGTACAGGGACCCATGAGAGACTCTGGACCTGGCAGCAGCATGAGGAGGCGGTATAGGGGCCCATGGCAGATTAGGGGCCTGGCAGCAGCTATGGGAGGCCCGTAATCTGCCAGCACCCTATGTCAAAAAAATTGAACACACCAGCAGTGTGAGGAGACCTGAAAGTGGCACATGGCATGAGACACTGTGGACCTGGCAGCAGCATGAGGAGGCGGTACAGGGGCCCATGGCAGATTAGGGGCCTGGCAGCAGCTATGGGAGGCCCGTAATCTGCCAGCACCCTATGACAAAAAATGTAACACACCAGCAGTGTGAGGAGACCTGAAAGTGGCACATGGCATGAGACACTGTGGACCTGGCAGCAGCATGAGGAGGCGGTACAGGGGCCCATGGCAGGTTAGGGGCCTGGCAGCAGCTATGGGAGGCCCGTAATCTGCCAGCACCCTATGACAAAAAATGTAACACACCAGCAGTGTGAGGAGACCTGAAAGTGGCACATGGCAGAGTGTGGCGATGGAGACAGCAGCAATGGGAGGCCGTACAGGGACCCATGAGACACTCTGGACCTGGCAGAAGCATGAGGAGGCGCTATAGGGGCCCATGGCAGATTAGGGGCCTGGCAGCAGCTATGGGAGGCCCGTAATCTGCCAGCACCCTATGTCAAAAAATGGAACACACCAGCAGTGTGTGAGGAGACCTGAAAGTGGCACATGGCAGAGTGTGGCGATGGAGACAGCAGCAATGGGAGGCCGTACAGGGACCCATGAGACACTCTGGACCTGGCAGCAGCATGAGGAGGCGCTATAGGGGCCCATGGCAGATTAGGGGCCTGGCAGCAGCTATGGGAGGCCCGTAATCTGCCAGCACCCTATGTCAAAAAATGGAACACACCAGCAGTGTGTGAGGAGACCTGAAAGTGGCACATGGCATGAGACACTGTGGACCTGGCAGCAGCATGAGGAGGCGGTACAGGGGCCCATGGCAGATTAGGGGCCTGGCAGCAGCTATGGGAGGCCCGTAATCTGCCAGCACCCTATGTCAAAAAATGGAACACACCAGCAGTGTGTGAGGAGACCTGAAAGTGGCACATGGCAGAGTGTGGCGATGGAGACAGCAGCAATGGGAGGCCGTACAGGGACCCATGAGAGACTCTGGACCTGGCAGCAGCATGAGGAGGCGCTATAGGGGCCCATGGCAGATTAGGGGCCTGGCAGCAGCTATGGGAGGCCCGTAATCTGCCAGCACCCTATGTCAAAAAATGGAACACATCAGCAGTGTGTGAGGAGACCTGAAAGTGGCACATGGCAGAGTGTGGTGATGGAGACAGCAGCAATGGGAGGCCGTACAGGGACCCATGAGACACTCTGGACCTGGCAGCAGCATGAGGAGGCGCTATAGGGGCCCATGGCAGATTAGGGGCCTGGCAGCAGCTATGGGAGGCCCGTAATCTGCCAGCACCCTATGTCAAAAAATGGAACACACCAGCAGTGTGTGAGGAGACCTGAAAGTGGCACATGGCAGAGTGTGGCGATGGAGACAGCAGCAATGGGAGGCCGTACAGGGACCCATGAGAGACTCTGGACCTGGCAGCAGCATGAGGAGGCGGTATAGGGGGCCATGGCAGATTAGGGGCCTGGCAGCAGCTATGGGAGGCCCGTAATCTGCCAGCACCCTATGACAAAAAATGGAACACACCAGCAGTGTGAGGAGACCTGAAAGTGGCACATGGCATGAGACACTGTGGACCTGGCAGCAGCATGAGGAGGCGGTACAGGGGCCCATGGCAGATTAAGGGCCTGGCAGCAGCTATGGGAGGCCCGTAATCTGCCAGCACCCTATGACAAAAAATGGAACACACCAGCAGTGTGAGGAGACCTGAAAGTGGCACATGGCAGAGTGTGGCGATGGAGACAGCAGCAATGGGAGGCCGTACAGGGACCCATGAGAGACTCTGGACCTGGCAGCAGCATGAGGAGGCGGTATAGGGGCCCATGGCAGATTAGGGGCCTGGCAGCAGCTATGGGAGGCCCGTAATCTGCCAGCACCCTATGTCAAAAAAATTGAACACACCAGCAGTGTGAGGAGACCTGAAAGTGGCACATGGCATGAGACACTGTGGACCTGGCAGCAGCATGAGGAGGCGGTACAGGGGCCCATGGCAGATTAGGGGCCTGGCAGCAGCTATGGGAGGCCCGTAATCTGCCAGCACCCTATGACAAAAAATGTAACACACCAGCAGTGTGAGGAGACCTGAAAGTGGCACATGGCATGAGACACTGTGGACCTGGCAGCAGCATGAGGAGGCGGTACAGGGGCCCATGGCAGGTTAGGGGCCTGGCAGCAGCTATGGGAGGCCCGTAATCTGCCAGCACCCTATGACAAAAAATGTAACACACCAGCAGTGTGAGGAGACCTGAAAGTGGCACATGGCAGAGTGTGGCGATGGAGACAGCAGCAATGGGAGGCCGTACAGGGACCCATGAGACACTCTGGACCTGGCAGAAGCATGAGGAGGCGCTATAGGGGCCCATGGCAGATTAGGGGCCTGGCAGCAGCTATGGGAGGCCCGTAATCTGCCAGCACCCTATGTCAAAAAATGGAACACACCAGCAGTGTGTGAGGAGACCTGAAAGTGGCACATGGCAGAGTGTGGCGATGGAGACAGCAGCAATGGGAGGCCGTACAGGGACCCATGAGACACTCTGGACCTGGCAGCAGCATGAGGAGGCGCTATAGGGGCCCATGGCAGATTAGGGGCCTGGCAGCAGCTATGGGAGGCCCGTAATCTGCCAGCACCCTATGTCAAAAAATGGAACACACCAGCAGTGTGTGAGGAGACCTGAAAGTGGCACATGGCATGAGACACTGTGGACCTGGCAGCAGCATGAGGAGGCGGTACAGGGGCCCATGGCAGATTAGGGGCCTGGCAGCAGCTATGGGAGGCCCGTAATCTGCCAGCACCCTATGTCAAAAAATGGAACACACCAGCAGTGTGTGAGGAGACCTGAAAGTGGCACATGGCAGAGTGTGGCGATGGAGACAGCAGCAATGGGAGGCCGTACAGGGACCCATGAGAGACTCTGGACCTGGCAGCAGCATGAGGAGGCGCTATAGGGGCCCATGGCAGATTAGGGGCCTGGCAGCAGCTATGGGAGGCCCGTAATCTGCCAGCACCCTATGTCAAAAAATGGAACACATCAGCAGTGTGTGAGGAGACCTGAAAGTGGCACATGGCAGAGTGTGGTGATGGAGACAGCAGCAATGGGAGGCCGTACAGGGACCCATGAGACACTCTGGACCTGGCAGCAGCATGAGGAGGCGCTATAGGGGCCCATGGCAGATTAGGGGCCTGGCAGCAGCTATGGGAGGCCCGTAATCTGCCAGCACCCTATGTCAAAAAATGGAACACACCAGCAGTGTGTGAGGAGACCTGAAAGTGGCACATGGCAGAGTGTGGCGATGGAGACAGCAGCAATGGGAGGCCGTACAGGGACCCATGAGAGACTCTGGACCTGGCAGCAGCATGAGGAGGCGGTATAGGGGCCCATGGCAGATTAGGGGCCTGGCAGCAGCTATGGGAGGCCCGTAATCTGCCAGCACCCTATGACAAAAAATGGAACACACCAGCAGTGTGAGGAGACCTGAAAGTGGCACATGGCATGAGACACTGTGGACCTGGCAGCAGCATGAGGAGGCGGTACAGGGGCCCATGGCAGATTAAGGGCCTGGCAGCAGCTATGGGAGGCCCGTAATCTGCCAGCACCCTATGACAAAAAATGGAACACACCAGCAGTGTGAGGAGACCTGAAAGTGGCACATGGCAGAGTGTGGCGATGGAGACAGCAGCAATGGGAGGCCGTACAGGGACCCATGAGAGACTCTGGACCTGGCAGCAGCATGAGGAGGTGGTATAGGGGCCCATGGCAGATTAGGGGCCTGGCAGCAGCTATGGGAGGCCCGTAATCTGCCAGCACCCTATGTCAAAAAAATTGAACACACCAGCAGTGTGAGGAGACCTGAAAGTGGCACATGGCATGAGACACTGTGGACCTGGCAGCAGCATGAGGAGGCGGTACAGGGGCCCATGGCAGATTAGGGGCCTGGCAGCAGCTATGGGAGGCCCGTAATCTGCCAGCACCCTATGACAAAAAATGTAACACACCAGCAGTGTGAGGAGACCTGAAAGTGGCACATGGCATGAGACACTGTGGACCTGGCAGCAGCATGAGGAGGCGGTACAGGGGCCCATGGCAGATTAGGGGCCTGGCAGCAGCTATGGGAGGCCCGTAATCTGCCAGCACCCTATGACAAAAAATGTAACACACCAGCAGTGTGAGGAGACCTGAAAGTGGCACATGGCAGAGTGTGGCGATGGAGACAGCAGCAATGGGAGGCCGTACAGGGACCCATGAGACACTCTGGACCTGGCAGAAGCATGAGGAGGCGCTATAGGGGCCCATGGCAGATTAGGGGCCTGGCAGCAGCTATGGGAGGCCCGTAATCTGCCAGCACCCTATGTCAAAAAATGGAACACACCAGCAGTGTGTGAGGAGACCTGAAAGTGGCACATGGCAGAGTGTGGCGATGGAGACAGCAGCAATGGGAGGCCGTACAGGGACCCATGAGACACTCTGGACCTGGCAGCAGCATGAGGAGGCGCTATAGGGGCCCATGGCAGATTAGGGGCCTGGCAGCAGCTATGGGAGGCCCGTAATCTGCCAGCACCCTATGTCAAAAAATGGAACACACCAGCAGTGTGTGAGGAGACCTGAAAGTGGCACATGGCATGAGACACTGTGGACCTGGCAGCAGCATGAGGAGGCGGTACAGGGGCCCATGGCAGATTAGGGGCCTGGCAGCAGCTATGGGAGGCCCGTAATCTGCCAGCACCCTATGTCAAAAAATGGAACACACCAGCAGTGTGTGAGGAGACCTGAAAGTGGCACATGGCAGAGTGTGGCGATGGAGACAGCAGCAATGGGAGGCCGTACAGGGACCCATGAGAGACTCTGGACCTGGCAGCAGCATGAGGAGGCGCTATAGGGGCCCATGGCAGATTAGGGGCCTGGCAGCAGCTATGGGAGGCCCGTAATCTGCCAGCACCCTATGTCAAAAAATGGAACACATCAGCAGTGTGTGAGGAGACCTGAAAGTGGCACATGGCAGAGTGTGGCGATGGAGACAGCAGCAATGGGAGGCCGTACAGGGACCCATGAGACACTCTGGACCTGGCAGCAGCATGAGGAGGCGCTATAGGGGCCCATGGCAGATTAGGGGCCTGGCAGCAGCTATGGGAGGCCCGTAATCTGCCAGCACCCTATGTCAAAAAATGGAACACACCAGCAGTGTGTGAGGAGACCTGAAAGTGGCACATGGCAGAGTGTGGCGATGGAGACAGCAGCAATGGGAGGCCGTACAGGGACCCATGAGAGACTCTGGACCTGGCAGCAGCATGAGGAGGCGGTATAGGGGCCCATGGCAGATTAGGGGCCTGGCAGCAGCTATGGGAGGCCCGTAATCTGCCAGCACCCTATGACAAAAAATGGAACACACCAGCAGTGTGAGGAGACCTGAAAGTGGCACATGGCATGAGACACTGTGGACCTGGCAGCAGCATGAGGAGGCGGTACAGGGGCCCATGGCAGATTAAGGGCCTGGCAGCAGCTATGGGAGGCCCGTAATCTGCCAGCACCCTATGACAAAAATTGGAACACACCAGCAGTGTGAGGAGACCTGAAAGTGGCACATGGCAGAGTGTGGCGATGGAGACAGCAGCAATGGGAGGCCGTACAGGGACCCATGAGAGACTCTGGACCTGGCAGCAGCATGAGGAGGCGGTATAGGGGCCCATGGCAGATTAGGGGCCTGGCAGCAGCTATGGGAGGCCCGTAATCTGCCAGCACCCTATGTCAAAAAAATTGAACACACCAGCAGTGTGAGGAGACCTGAAAGTGGCACATGGCATGAGACACTGTGGACCTGGCAGCAGCATGAGGAGGCGGTACAGGGGCCCATGGCAGATTAAGGGCCTGGCAGCAGCTATGGGAGGCCCGTAATCTGCCAGCACCCTATGACAAAAAATGGAACACACCAGCAGTGTGAGGAGACCTGAAAGTGGCACATGGCAGAGTGTGGCGATGGAGACAGCAGCAATGGGAGGCGGTACAGGGACCCATGAGAGACTCTGGACCTGGCAGCAGCATGAGGAGGCGGTATAGGGGCCCATGGCAGATTAGGGGCCTGGCAGCAGCTATGGGAGGCCCGTAATCTGCCAGCACCCTATGACAAAAAATGGAACACACCAGCAGTGTGTGAGGAGACCTGAAAGTGGCACATGGCAGAGTGTGGCGATGGAGACAACCCACCGACTGTTTTGCTCGCTGCCAAGCTGCCACCCTCTTCTCCTGATGATGCGGAAGCAATAGCCTGATGACGACGAGGCTGCCAAGTGCGATCAGCCTCATCTTCATCAATTAGGGTCTCCGCCTCACTACTAGCCCCCTCGGCTGCGTGTGGGTCAGGAGACAGACCTGTCTCTAGACCGGCTACCGAGCCACTCTCCTCGCCACTACTTCTTCGCCTGGCTGCTGAAGAGGCGGATGTCTCCCCCCGTTCCTGACCGCCCTCTGTTAGCTCTTCCTCACTGTACTGGATGACACCGGGAGCACTGGCCTCTGGCTGCGAATAGTGCTGCCTCGACCCCTTCCTCTGCTGCCACGTCTGCTCGCTCCTAAAACATTGCCTCCTCTGCCACTCCTCTGCATGTTGTCTGACATACTCTTTAATTCAACGATTCTGTGTCCCTGAGTAACAATTCTGTGTCTGTCCCTGAGTAACAATTCTGTGTCCCTGAGTAACGTTTCTGTGGCCCTAAGTAACAGTTCTGTGGCCCTCAGTAACAATTCTGTGTCTCTCAGTAACAATTCTGTGTCCCTCAGTAACAATTCTGTGTCTGTCCCTGAGTAACAATTCTGTGTCCCTGAGTAACAATTCTGTGTCCCTCAGTAACAATTCTGTGTCCCTCAGTAACAATTCTGTGTCCCTGAGTAACAATTCTGTGTCCCTCAGTAACAATTCTGTGTCCCTCAGTAACAATTCTGTGTCCCTGAGTAACAATTCTGTGTCTGTCCCTAAGTAAGAATTCTGTGTCTGTCCCTGAGTAACAATTCTGTGTCCCTAAGTAACGTTTCTGTGGCCCTAAGTAACGTTTCTGTGGCCCTAAGTAACGATTCTGTGGCCCTAAGTAACGTTTCTGTGGCCCTAAGTAACGTTTCTGTGGCCCTAAGTAACGGTTCTGTGTCCCTCAGTAACAATTCTGTATCCCTCAGTAACAATTCTGTGTCTGTCCCTAAGTAACAATTCTGTGGCCCTAAGTAAAGTTTCTGTGGCCCTAAGTAACGTTTCTGTGTCCCTAAGTAACGATTCTGTGGCCCTAAGTAACGATTCTGTGGCCCTAAGTAACGTTTCTGTAGCCCTAAGTAACGTTTCTGTAGCTCTAAGTAACGTTTCTGTGGCCCTAAGTAACGTTTCTGTGGCCCTAAGTAACGGTTCTGTGGCCCTCAGTAACAATTCTGTGGCCCTCAGTAACAATTCTGTGTCTGTCCCTAAGTAACAATTCTGTGGCCCTAAGTAACGTTTCTGTGGCCCTAAGTAACGATTCTGTGGCCCTAAGTAACGATTCTGTGGCCCTAAGTAACGTTTCTGTGGCCCTAAGTAACGTTTCTGTGGCCCTCAGTAACAAATCTGTGTCCCTCAGTAACAATTCTGTGTCTGTCCCTAAGTAACAATTCTGTGGCCCTAAGTAACGTTTCTGTGGCCCTCAGTAACAATTCTGTGTCCCTCAATAACAATTCTGTGTCTGTCCCTAAGTAACAATTCTGTGGCCCTAAGTAACGTTTCTGTGGCCCTAAGTAACGTTTCTGTGGCCCTAAGTAACGATTCTGTGGCCCTAAGTAACGTTTCTGTGGCCCTAAGTAACGATTCTGTGGCCCTAAGTAACGTTTCTGTGGCCCTAAGTAACGGTTCTGTGGCCCTCAGTAACAATTCTGTGGCCCTCAGTAACAATTCTGTGTCTGTCCCTAAGTAACAATTCTGTGGCCCTAAGTAACGTTTCTGTGGCCCTAAGTAACGGTTCTGTGGCCCTCAGTAACAATTCTGTGTCCCTCAATAACAATTCTGTGTCTGTCCCTAAGTAACAATTCTGTGGCCCTAAGTAACGTTTCTGTGGCCCTAAGTAACGATTCTGTGGCCCTAAGTAACGTTTCTGTGGCCCTAAGTAACGTTTCTGTGGCCCTCAGTAACAAATCTGTGTCCCTCAGTAACAATTCTGTGTCTGTCCCTAAGTAACAATTCTGTGGCCCTAAGTAACGTTTCTGTGGCCCTAAGTAACGGATCTGTGGCCCTCACTAACAATTCTGTGTCCCTCAATAACAATTCTGTGTCTGTCCCTAAGTAACAATTCTGTGGCCCTAAGTAACGTTTCTGTGGCCCTAAGTAACGATTCTGTGGCCCTAAGTAACGTTTCTGTGGCCCTAAGTAACGTTTCCGTGGCCCTCAGTAACAAATCTGTGTCCCTCAGTAACAATTCTGTGTCTGTCCCTAAGTAACGTTTCTGTGGCCCTAAGTAACGTTTCTGTGGCCCTAAGTAACGGTTCTGTGGCCCTCACTAACAATTCTGTGTCCCTCAATAACAATTCTGTGTCTGTCCCTAAGTAACAATTCTGTGGCCCTAAGTAACGTTTCTGTGGCCCTAAGTAACGTTTCTGTGGCCCTAAGTAACGATTCTGTGGCCCTCAGTAACAAATCTGTGTCCCTCAGTAACAATTCTGTGTCTGTCCCTAAGTAACAATTCTGTGGCCCTAAGTAACGATTCTGTGGCCCTCAGTAACAAATCTGTGTCCCTCAGTAACAATTCTGTGTCTGTCCCTAAGTAACAATTCTGTGGCCCTAAGTAACGTTTCTGTGGCCCTAAGTAACGATTCTGTGGCCCTCAGTAACAATTCTGTATCCCTCAGTAACAATTCTGTCTGTCCCTGAGTAACAATTCTGTGTCCCTAAGTAACGTTTCTGTGGCCCTAACTAACGATTCTGTGGCCCTAAGTAACGTTTCTGTGGCCCTATGTAACGTTTCTATGGCCCTAAGTAACGATTCTGTGGCCCTAACTAACGTTTCTGTGTCCCTAAGTAACGTTTCTGTGTCCCTAACTCTCTCCCTGAATACAGCCAGGTCTGCCTCTGTTGAATGACTGGAGGCAAATGGAGAATTCTAAAATGGCCGCCATTTATAGCTCGACCGTTACACTGTGCTGGCTGGCTGGCTGCTGATTGGCTAATGCGATCACATGTCATGAATGAATGCATTATGGGTCAGCGCGCCTTGTCTGCGCGCCTTCCCAGACATCCCCGCTCCGTCGCCGCACATGTCGCCGCCATTTTAGGAAAAATTTCGCGCATCCGAAGTCTGCTTATTTTCGGATTCGACGCGAATCGAAATTTTCCTAATATTCGAAACGAATTCCACTTCGCCTACTTCGATTCGCTCATCTCTAATGTGCTTCTTCTCCAAAGCCACCTTAATGGCCAGTAAATCCTTTCCATCCTTGCCCTAATTCCTCTCTGTCAGGTTCATCTTCTGAGAGAATAAGGCAACAAGTAGCAAGAGGGCCTTGGGCCAGAACGGAAGATTTTAACTACCCGGAAATTGACTGGAGTAATGGTACTGCAGGAACAGTTAAAGGACAAATATTTGTAAACTTACTACAGGACAATTTTATGGTACAGTTCATAGAGACCCCAACTAGGAATGATGCTCTGCTGGACCTGGTAATCACAAACCATGCAGAGCTTATTATGAATGTCCATATAAAACAACATCTGGGTAGCAGTGACCATAACATGATTTCATTTATTGTTAGCTGTAAACAGCAAGCACATACGGGAAAAATAAAACCGCTCAAATTTAATTTTCCAAGGCTGAAAGCTGCTCTCCAAGACTTAGACTGAGAGGGAATATTGGCATCAATGAACACAACACAGAAATGGGAGTTCTTCAAAAAGACTGTATGTGAACCCACTGCAAAATATATTCCCATGGGCAACAAAGCAAAGCATCACTGTTGCGGCATGTAAACATCCCCATCTGTTGCCTTTGCAGCCTAACGGAGGAAAGTTGGGGGGTACAAACATGGTTCAAATGTGTGTTATCACCGTCCCAACTGCAAGTCTAAACAAGCCCTCAGGGACACTTTCAGGACTTTCAAGAATCTCTTTCCTTTCAACAGTCTTTAGGAGCCAACTTATTTGTTACTGCAATGCACTTTGTATACATTGTTGGGCTGTGGTGTCATTCATTTTGAATGGCACCCCAGTGCACTAAGGCAATGCACAAGCTCTTCAGTGTACCACAAGGCCCGGCAGTGCGTTGCATTACAAAAATGGTCACGTCTGATTTTTGGCAACGCAGTGTGCATTGGCAACCCATTAATTTCAATAAGCACAGTAACACGTGATATAACACGCATTAGCACACGTGTTACTGTACCACGTGAAATGAAATGGGCTCTAAAAGAGTGTATTTAAGAACTACATTTTTGTGGTAGGACCTTTTTAGGCATCAGTGTATACCAACATTTATGACACAGACAGTATATTAGATTACAAAAACCTTCAATTTATATTGTACAATTTTGTATAAAAAAAAAACAACATGAAAAAAATGTACAATAAAAATTAAAGGTTTTTATGTAATATACAATATGTTGACACAAAATTCTCCATGTTTTTTGATAATTTGATACCCTACAATACTGTATAGGAGGAGCTCATTAATAATAGCGGTGAAGCCAAAATTAGTGTGATATAAAATTGGAGCATAAATTATACTCATCATTGATTTATTAAGGTAATTTAAGGAACAGGCCACAAAACATCTTGCATCAGTTTCTGAAGCTCCCAGAACCCAGCCCTTCATTTCTTCCCTGAAAGCAGCAAATCAATATACGTGCAAGTAAAAGCCTTATCAGTTACATTAATAAGCTCATATTATTATTGTAAGTGCTTAGCTGGTGTATATTGGATTTGTGGCCACAACCATGAATATATTTTGCTATTCTTATGAATAGTCAGCATATACTGAACACATCTGCCTCTAACAGCAGAGAAATATTCCGCTATGCTCAGCATTTTTTTCACTTACTACTTGACACCTGATACTGAAATATGTGCCAGGGTATTGTTGTTCCTTGACTCTTATGATGCCTTAAAAACAGAGTACAAACATGGTATAGCTAGGCATGGCCACATAGGGCCAGGGCTGTCTTGTTAGCATCATGGGCCCCTGGGCAAAGTAATACACTGGGGCCCTGACCAGCCTGCCCCAGTTTACACACCTACTCTCAAGAATTAAAGTATAAATAGTTGGTAGAATTAAACATATATTTATTAGTACTTTTAATAAAATCATTTTTAAATGTGCCACAAATCAAAGACTAATCAACAAAAGGCACAGTAGAGGGGAATCAGGAGGACACAATACTGAGATCAGGAGGGTATGGCCATCCCTGGACAGCTTAGTAAAAAGTGTGGCTATCCCGGCAAATTCGGGACAGTTGGCATATATGATGTAATGCATTAGGGGAGCCCATGCATTAAGACTGCCCTGCATAGGGCTCAGCTTTACTTATTTATTGCAGGTACTTATATAGTGCTATCAATTTACTCAGCGCTTTACATATATATATTGTACATTCACATCAGTCCCTAACCCTCAAGAAGTGTACAATCTAAGGTCCCTAACTCACATTCACACATACTAGGGCCAATTTAGACAGGAACCAGTTAACCCACCAGAATGTCTTTAGAATGTGGGAGGAAACCAGAGCACCCGGAGGAAACACACACAGGCACAGGGAGAACATGCAAACTCCAGGCAGGTGGTGCTGTGGTTGGGATTCGAACCAATGACCTTAGTACTGCCAGGTGGGAGTGCTAACCATTTAGCCATTGTGCTGCCCATTTTAAGGTACATTATACATTAAAAGCATAACTGCAAAATAATCTCATGGACACTTTGATCCTGAGCAGAAATATCTTATTCTATGGAGGGACCGCAAACTCTATGTGGCCCAATGCATTTTAAAGCAAGAGTTCCAGTTTAGATTTTTTTAAATACTGCCCACGCCTGCAAAAATAAAGAAGAAGTCCTTCCTTTACTGTCACCTTCTCTCTGGTGCTGTCCTCTGCATACTCTTTGCTCTGAAGTCCAGAGCTGCTTTAATTTCAGGTTAAATAATGCCTAGCATCAACCCTACTTCTTATGAGCCCAGGGCATCAAGACTTTAACCCCTTCATGTCTAAGGGTAAAACAAATCTTAACGTCTAAGCACAATTTTGCAACTTTGATATGTGTTAGTAAAACCGTACATAACATCACAACTACTTTGTATATCCAGGTAAATTATACCTTGTTTTTTTCAAGACAAGTTGGGCCTTCATTTGATGGTAAATGGTTATGATATCTCATGATTTTTTTTATGATCAAAGGAATGCTGGTATAGAATAATAGAAAAAAAAATCAATTTTTTAATCACTTGCCCTCCTGAGCATTTACCCCCCTTCTTGACCAGGCCATTTTTTGCTGTTCGGCACTGCGCTAATGCAACTGGTAATTGCACGGTCATGCAATGCTGTACCCAAACTAAATTTATGTCTTTTTTTCACACAAATAGAGCTTTCTTTTGGTGGTATGTGATCACCTCTGCGGTTTTTACTTTTTGCGCTATAAAAAGAAAAAGACCAAAAATTTAAAAAAAACTCTATTTTTCACTTTTGGTTATAAAAAATATCCAGTAAACTCAAAGTTAGTTATAAATTTAGGCCCAAATGTATTCTGGTAAAAAAATCCTAAATACATGTTTATTAATTGGTTTGTGAAAATGTTATAGCGTCTACAAACTATGGTATATATATTGGAATTTACGTAGCTTTTACTTTCTGACTGCCTATCACATTTCTTGAGGTGCTAAAATGCCAGGGCAGTACACCCCCCCCCCCCCGCAATGACCCCTTTTTGGAAATTAGACACTCCCAGGACTTTTTTGGCAGCCTAGCTACATACAAGCCCCCAAAATCCAATGACCACATCCAGGCTTTCAAAAGGCATATTTCCTCATATCTCTTCCCCACTACCTATCACAGTTTCGGAGGTTCTAAAATGCCAGGATAATACAAACACTGTATTTTACAGATATCATTTTTGTCACAGGGTTTAGAAAAGAAAAAATAAATTTTTGTTTTCCTTCTTTGTTTTACAAAAACATGTGGCAGCAAATGAGATATGCAAAATACTCACCATGCCTCTTAGCAAATACTTTGAAGTGTCTACATTCCAAAAAGGGGTCATTTGGAGGGGTTGCTTCTACTATCCTGGCATTTCAGGGCCAACATTAGAAGCTTATGCCACACATCACCCATTCTTGAAGACCAAGCCTTTTCTCACACTTTCTGTTCACATGAAAAAACAGGTTTTTGCTAGAAAATTACTTTGAACCCCCAAACATTATATATTTTTTAAAAACAGAGGCCCTAGAGAATAAAACGGTGGGTGTTGAAATTTTTTACATCAGACATTTGCACAGCGATTTTTAAAATGCAAATCTTTTGGGAAAAATACACTTTTTGGAATTTTAATGCATAAAAACACAATATATTGCCCAGTTGTTTGTTTGTTTTTTTTGGGGGGGGGTCGTTATTTTGATTTTTTAAATTATTTTTACACTGTCCCTTTCTTTTTTTTTTGATCACTCTTAATGCTATCACAGGGAATGCAAATATCCCCTATAACTTCAATGGGCATTGTCTTATATTCTTTTTTGAGAAATATTAGGTCTATCAGACTCAGTTTACAAATGGTGCTGTTTATATACTGCGAAACTGAAGTGATGAAATGCTCGTAGCTTCTGGTCTCTTAGACTATAGAGATGATTGGAGCCATTCTGGTCTCTGATCAGCTCTATAGTCAGCCAGCGGATCTGCCGGCTGCATTCTCGGATTCCCCTATGGGACAGGAGAGTCCAAGAAAATAGTGGAAGGCAGCAGAAGAGGGGGGGATGTCCCTTCCCGCTGCTTGTAAAAACAATTCAGCAGCTAATTCGCCACTAGGATTGCTTTTAAATGAAAGCCGACTGCCAGCTGAAAAAAACAATACCGGAATGATGCCTGTAGCCAGTGATGTATTTAGATTTTGTGCTGCCCTAAGCAACACAAACATTTTGCCCCCCCCATGAGAGAGCGAGAGAGTCAATAAGTGTGTGTATGTATATATGATTTTCTCTCTCTCCCTTTCTTTCTCCTTTCTCTCTCCCTCTCTTCCCTCTCTCCTTTCTCTCTCTCACTCTCTATCTTCCCCCCCTCTTTCTCTCTCTTCCTTCTCTCTTTCTACCTCTCCCTCTCTTTCTTTCTCTCTTCTCTTCCCTTCCATCTCTCTCTTCCCTCTCTCTCTCCACTCTCTCTCTCTCTCCCCTCTTTATCTTCCCTCTTCCTCTCCCCTCTCTCTCTCTCCTCTCCCTTTCTCCCCTCTCTCTCTTCCCTCTCTCTCTCCCCCTCTCTCTTCCTCCTCTCTCTCCCCCCTCTCTCTCTTCCCCCCCTCTCTCTCCCTCTTTCCTCTTTCTCTCTTCCCTCTCTCCCTCCCCCTCTCTCTTTCCTCTTTCTCTCTTTCCTCTCTCTCTTCCTTCTCTCTCTTCCCTCAATCTCTTCCCCCTCTCTTTCCTCTCTCTCCCTCTCTTCCCCCCCCCCTCTCTCTCTCTTTCCTCTCTCTTGCTTCCTTTCTCAGATCCTATGGGACTGCACACACACCTCCTCCAAGGGCTGCTGATCTCTGGGCAGCAGGAAGGAGGGGGGGAGGTGTGTGCAGTCCCATACAATCTGTCAGTGTACGTAAGAAGGCAGGGAGATCCCACAGAACACAGCACAGCTCACCTCCTCCTTACTCTTTCATCTCCACCACTTCTCCTCTCCCTGCTCCAGGCTGTCCCCTGGTCCTGGCTCGTCAGCTGCTGGAGGGAGAGGTACAGGAGCATTGCTCTGAAACTGCCCTTCTACACATCGATTCTCCTGCTGTCTGGGCCACTGCAAGGGTACCGAAGGTACCCCTCTGATGGCGGCCTTGCATGTAATCAGCATTACGCAGGAATTTTTTTTAATATCATTGAATTCAAAACAGCTTGTGTAATAAATAGTATATACAATATACACAGAGTATATATATATATATATATATACTGTATATACAGTGGACTTAGTTCAAAGACACCCCTACAATCAAAGTGAAAAAATGATGCAGCAGGCTAGTCCAATTTGCTGAAATATTGTTGCAGCAACTCAGAATGGTCCTCAGTAGTTTGTATGGCCCCCACGTGCTTCTATGCATGCCTGACAATGTTGGGACATGCTCCTAATGAGACGATGGATGGTGTCCTGGGGTATTTCCTCCCTAATCTGGACCAGGGCATCACTGAGCTCCTGGACAGTCTGAGGTGCAACTTGGCGGTGTCGGATGGACCAAAACATGATATCCCAGAGGTGTTCTATTGGATTTAGGTCAGGCAAGTGTAGGGGCCATTCAATGGTATCAATTCCTTCATCCTCCAGGAACTGCCTGCATACCCTCACCACATGAGGCTGGGCATTGTCGTGCACCAGGAGGAACCCAGGACCCACTGCACCAGCATAGGGTCTGACAATGGGTCCAAGGATTTCATCCTGATACCTAATGGCAGTCAGAGTGCCATTGTCTAGCCTGTAGAAGTCTGTGCGTCCCTCCATGGATATGCCTCCTAAGACCATCATTGACACACCACCAAAACAGTTATGCTGAATGTTACAGACAGCATAACGTTCTCCACGGCTTCTCCAGGCCCTTTCACACCTGTCATATGTGCTCAAGGTGAACCTGCTCTCATCTGTGAAAAGCACAGGGTGCCAGTGGCGGACCTGCCAATTCTGGTGTTCAATGGCAAAGGCCACCCTCATGAAGTCTGTTTCTAATTGTTTGATCAGAGAAATTTACACCAGTGGCCTGCTGGAGGTCATTTTGTAGGGCTCTGGCAGTGCTCATCCTGTTACTCCTTGCACAAAGGATCAGATACCGGTCCTGCTGATGGATTAAGGACCTTCTGTGGCCCTGTCCAGCTCTCCTAGAGTAACTGCCTGTCTCCTGGAATCTCCTCCATGCTCTTGAGACTGTGCTGGGAGACTCAGCAAATCTTCTGGCAATGGCATGTATTGATGTGCCATCCTGGAGGAGTTGGACTGACTGGACTCCAGGTATTACCTCATGCTACCAGTAGTGACACTGACCCTAGCCAAATGCAAAACTAGTGAAAAACACCTAGAATTTGCCAGGGCCCACGCGAAAAAAGAAGACTACTAGGACTCTGTACTCTGGAGTGATGAGACCAAGATAAATGTTTCTGGAACTGATGGCTTCAAAACTGTATGGCGCTGCAAAGGTGAGGAGTACAAAGAAAAATGCATGGTTTCTACAGTGAAACATGGTGGTGGCAGTGTCCTTCTGTAGGGCTGCATGAATGCTGCTGGTGTTGGGGAGCTGCATTTCATTGATGGTATCATGAAATTACAGACGTACCGCTCTATATTGAAAGAGAAGATGCTACCATCACTCTATGCCCTTGGTTGTCATGCACTATTCCAACATGACAATCCAAAACGCAAATCTAAGGTGAAAGTGATTCAGTGGCCATGTATGTCTCCTGATCTGAACCCAATTAAACACATATGGGGAATTCTAAAGAGACAAGTTGAACATCATTCTCTGTCCAGCATCCAGGCTCTAAAAGAGGTTGTTCTTGAAGAATGGAAAAAGATCGATGTTGCAATATGTCACCAAATAAAGGGGAGTGGACTCATGTGCTGCCAAAGATATAAAAACAAAGAAGCTGCTTACACCTAACTAGACTAGAATAGATGAAACATAAGTAGATATGGTGGTGTAGTGCTAATACCATGTGATAATTGACATAAAAAATTAAGTAAAAAACTCAATATCAAATGGGTGAATACACAAATAGTATGAATAAATATATAGGTGTACAGTGGTGCACCTAATGTGTATCCCACAAACATGCCATCAAGAATGTGACTAAATATAAGTGATAGGTGATTTAAGTGAAACAAATATTAACCAAATATAAATACATGTGATCATAAATGAACAATATTCATAAATTATATAGCACAAAGTCCCAAACGTATAACTGTGATGAATCAATCTTCGAATGTGAAAATTAATACGTGTACAAGTGCATCAGACCATCTGTCACCATCTAGCGTGCACGCTTATCTCCAATCTTTGACCCTCAAGGAGTCATAAGGCATAACAAATCACCAGTTAGTCCCAGGTTCCACACAACCCACAGTTAATCAACCATTACAATGCTAAGGCACCTTTACAAAACTCCTCCACTCTCCCAATGGCTCATAAACAGGGAATCAGAGGAAAAGAAACCATAGTGTAATAGAGTAAAGTTTATTATACCATGCACAAATGCCAAAGACCTACTCACACATTAAAATCGGGTCATAGACCCACCAGGCATGAACTGTATAACCCACAGTCAAGGTGCTTGCATAGGGAGTCCAAAGATGGCTGCCGTCCGTGCGTAATTGTGTCACCATGCTCTAGTCCGACATGTTGCGTTATGATAACACGTGACTTCTCCAGGGATACCAATATGTCACCAACTTGTTTATTCCATGCCTAGAAGACCTGGTGCTGTCCTTACAAATCATGGAGGTCATAGAAAATACTAGATGTAGTAGTTTTTGTTGTGGGGTGTATTCATTTTTGCATCAACTAATTTGAGTAAAAAAAGTTATATTATTAACCTTACTTTCATGTAATGAGCTAAACAAATGTTCTATACAACTCAGTTTTGTCAAAATTTTGGAAATTGTTCTTGGGCTCAAGAATCTTACTTTTCAAGAGGGGTGTACTCATTTATGCTGAGTGCTATATATATATATATATATATATACAATTGTGTTCAAAATAATAGAGCAGTGTGTTGAAAAAAGCTCAAAATCCTTCTAATAGCTTTTATTTCCATACACACAAATGTATTGGGAACACTACACATTCTATTCCAAATCAAAACATGAAGAAAAATATATCAAATTTGTGTTGTTCCTCTAAAAAAAATTGAAGAAAAGTGAATATTAGACTGTTCAAAAAAATAGCAGTGTTTGTATTCCTCTTTACAAACTCAAACATTCACTATATAAACTGAAAAATGTTTGAAGATTTTGCTTTCCTTTGAATCACTTAATTAATATTTAGTTGTATAAGCACTGTTTCTGAGAACTGCTGTATGTCAGGGATCCAGGAATGACCAGAGATGTGTGGACTGACACAGGGAAATAGCAGGCTTCAGAAATGATTAAATAATAATAATATTTATTATGAGCTGCACAAAATAAACAAACAGTGCAAAACAAAACAAACCTTAAACTAATAGGTACAGGTGCAGTCAGGGCTGGAGAGGTGGAGTGGTCAGGCAGGCCGGGTCAGGAACAATCAGGCAGAAAGGTACAACGGGAGCAGGCACAAGAATGGTCAGGAATAGCCGAGGTCAGTGCAGGCGGAGTTCTATCAGAGTCAGAGTCAAGCAGGAGAGTCGAGCAGGCAGGAGACAGGATACAGGAAACAGGGCACATGGGAAACAAACACCAAGGCACTGACTGCAGGTCTGGCCATTCCTTAAATACACCTCCTGCAATCAGCCTCAGGTGATGGCTGATTGCAGGAGTAAGCTTCTGGTTGCTGAGAGCACCCGCTGGCCAGCCCTGGTACTGCAGCCCACCACCATTGACGAGTCCATTCATGACACTGTACATGTGTGTTGCATGGAGTCAACCAACTTCTGGCACCTGTGAACAGGTATTCCAGCCCAGGATGATTGGACTACATTCCACAGTTCTTCTCTATTTCTTGGTTTTGCCTCAGAAACTGCATTTTTGATGTCACCCCACAAGTTTTCTATTGGATTAAAATCCGGGGATTGGGCTGGCTACTCCATAACGTCAATCTTGTTGGTCTGGAACCAAGATGTTGCACGTTTACTGGTGTGTTTGGGGTCGTTGTTTTGTTGGAACACCCATTTCAAGGGCATTTCCTCTTCAGCATAAGGCAGCATGACCTCTTCAAGTATTCTGGTGTATTCAAACTGATCCATGATCCCTGGTATGCGATAAATAGGCCTAACACCGTAGTATGAGAAACATCCCCATATCATGATGCTTGCGCAACCATGCTTCACTGTCTTCACAGTGTACTGTGGCTTGAATTCAGTGTTTGGGGGTCGTCTGACAAACTGTCTCCGGCCACTAGACCCAAAAAGAACAATCTTACTTTCATCAGTCCACAAAATTTCTCTTTAGGCCAGTCAATGTGCTCTTTGGCAAATTGTAACCTCTTCAGCACGTCTTTTTTTCAACAGTGGGACTTTGCGGGGGCTTCTTGCAGATAGCTTGGCTTCACATAGGCGTCTTCTAATTGTAACAGTACTCACAGGTAACTTTACACCTTCTTTCATCTTCCTGGAGCTGATTGTTGGCTGAGTCCTTGCCATTTTGGCTATTCTACTATCCATTCAAATGGTAGTTTTTCGCTTTCTTCCATGTCTTTCAGGTTTTGGTTGCTATTTTAAAGCATTTGTGATCATTTTAGCTGAGCAGCCTATCATTTTCTGCACTTCTTTATATGTTTTCCCCTCTCCAATCACCTTTTTAATCAAGGTACGCTGTTCTTCTGAACAATGTCTTGAACGACCCATTTTCCTCAGAATTTCAGAGAGAAATGCACTGTAACCAGCATGTATAACATTTGCTGCCTTCCTTCCTTAAATAAGGGCAATAATTGCCACCTGTTTTTCAAAGAATGAATGACCTCACTAATAAAACTCCACACTGCTATTATTTTGAACATGCCCCTTTCAATTAGTGATTCAATTACACAGAATCAGCAGCATGCATATCATGACTGTTGGGTCTGTTGGATTTCTATTACTCCACTACACCTGCTAGTAAATTATTTGCCATGTAGAAATATCATTTCTACCAAAAACAGTGATTGATCCGGTTAGTGATGTCTGACTGCTATTATTTTGAACACAACTGTATATATTGTATTTCTACCAGCATGTCTACTGGGACATGATCGGTCATCTCTCTTTTTTTCAGAGTATCTCTCTAGGTTTTCAGATTATTTTACATTCTACTGCAGCTAGATGATTTCTGCAGCTAGCACTATTGATTCTCACTTTTCTGAAATTCTCATTTTGTTCGTACACAAAACAATTATTGAGAGCAATGATGAATCTTTCTGGCATGCAATGTTTTGTAACACTCATATAACGTACAATTGCACACCTTTCAGTGCAAATTTGATATACTATGCAAGTATTTTGATAAAAAGTAACCAGAGAAATACAGTTCCCATTTTCAGTAGTTTTGACAAATTCAAATTAGTCAAACTCAGGTTAAAGCCTAAATCCAGCCAAATACAAGATCAAATTAATACCTCACTAAAAGATAAAATAACAACCAACTTTTAATGCAATATTCATTTTTAATTTAGATGTTTCACAGACAGTACTTTACTCTGCTGTTAGATGCCCTCAGTTTGATGGTTAGCATCATTCAACCCACTTCCTCTGAGCCCAGGTTTTCGATGAGGAAAAGGAGAAAAAGCACAATGGTGAGTTCATCTCTCTGTTACTCTGTTGTCTCTTCCTATCAGCATGCTTCTTGTCAGCACATGAACTGATTGGCTCCTTGTGCTGCTTCTTCTTCTCACACTCCAGCTCTGCTATACAGAGGCTACAAGAGGCTGACACCAGGTCAAATTCAGGTACTTACTGCTTGCAATTAAAAAATAAATTTATTACGATATTAATGATTACAAAGCTGAGTTATTTTGTGTCTTTTATATCTACCTAGAGTTCAGTTTTAAAGAGGGCCTGAATTGTGGAATCTTGGCCCAAAATGACAAGCAGAAGGCACAGTACTAGCCACCAGTTTTGCCTGCACTCTCCCTGCAGTAGATCTTTGCCAATCACTGACGTACAATGCCTTAATCTGCATTTTTGTGTGTAAAAGAAGCCAATTTGGTAGAGAAGCAAGGCTTTGCTTCTTCATGTAGGAGTTGACCCTTAATGGCTAGTGATTGGATAGGGTAATATTCAAAAAGCAGCAGGAGAATGTCACAAAGCACATATCTGTCGGGTGAATGAATCGGTAGAAGGGTAATCCATATATTCACCTATTCTTGGTGGTAATGGTGGTGGGAAATTGAATGAGCATTGGCCATAAGGTAGACTATGTACAACATACTGTACTTTCACAATATTGCTACCTTACATTTGTCCACCACCAGCAATGACAGCTCGAAGCCCTCCTTTGCCATTTTGTCACCATGGCTGACTTCTTGTCTGATCTTTCTTCTGTACCCAGTGTCCTCTTTCATTGGCCATTGGGTCCCATTGTTGATACAACTCTCCGTGTGTGAAGGTGTGTCACAGATCACCAGCAAAGTACATGTGGCTACAAAGACCAGCAGGAAAGCTGTTACTTTTAGTACCACAGGCCAGCAGGCAAGCCAATATGTTATTCGTAGTTCCACATTTTTAACAAAGCTGTTTTGGTTCTTGAAGTTTCACAGCATGTGTTGTTCTTACCTTGTTCCTGCACAGAAGTGAATGCTATAGGCTTCAGCAGTCTCACTTGCTCATTAAAATACTCAGCTGCTCTCAGGAGGAATGTTCCTCTCCTAGAGTCGTCTAGCATGTTTCTAACTTGGCAGATCCAACTCCCAGGTCTGATCTGCCCTGTGTTGTCCTGCTTTACCTTTAACCATCTATCAGTCTACATGTCTTGGGTATGCTTACTATCTGTTTTGGGCATCTTTTAAAAATGGAACTAAGGGGTCCACGTTGACATAACCACCAGCTTGACATGGTACTGCATTATCACATCAATACAAGAGCTAGAAAACAAGTAAAGGAGGTTTTTTGCCAGAAGAGATGCACAAAATCTCTTCTATTAAAAAAAAAACACTCTGCCTGCTAGCAATATGTTCAAGTTCAGCTTCTGTGTCAGCTTGACAATTTTACTTTTAATTTAAGGAATAGCTTCTACAGAACTTTGTTTCGAAATAAACTTGGCACAGAGTTGATAAATTCAATTTGACCATATGATGAAAAAATACACTAAACATTTCATTAAAGAGAAAAGCAGATGCCACACTCAACATTGCTGGCCCTTTGTTATGTGTGCTGTATGACATCTAGTAGTGATTAAGGTGCCTTCTGCTTTATATGTTGATTTATTACATTTGTGGAAGTGGGCTGGCAGCAGTGATCAAGAGCCTATGATATGATGAGGATGTCAGCTGCACTTGCAGTTTTGTGTTAATAAAATCAAAGGTTACCTCCAGTGAAAAGCTAATTTCCAGTCAGTATTTCTAGGCATTTTGGCTGTTGAGGTCAGGGCCGTGGATAAGCAGGTACCGCCAGTCCTCCTGCATGGGGCCCAGGCTAGCAGGGGGGCCCAGGCATCTGGGTGAATTAAATGTGGACAGGGAGGGTGATCAGCATGGCAGGGCAATTACTGGAACCGATCCCCTGTATGGCTCTCCCTGCAGTAGCTGAAAGCCGGCTTCTTCTCCCTCTCCCCAGCTTTTAGCTGCTGGAAAAAGAGCCATACAGGGGATTGGTTCCAGTAATTGCCCCCCCTACCACTATATGTCTCCCCCTGTTGCCCAGACCCCCCTGTGTACCCCCCTACCCCCACAGTAATGGCGGTTCTCTCCTTCCCACCAGCTACTGCAAACACACAATAGTATCTTGTGGACAGTGGGGGAAGGGTCTGGTAAATATGTCACAATTACCTGCCCATTCCTTTCCTGAATGATCACAATGAGTGAACGGTGCCAATCACTCAATGTGTTCATTCATTACTGAAGTATACTGTGTTTATATGGGGGGAAGGCTCTCAAGTTGGCTGTATAGGGCCCCATGATTTCTAACAGCAGCCCTGGATGAGGTTACAGTATATTCAAATCGCAATTTTTCCTGTCAAAGTCAAGCTTGTCCTACCCCTTTTTGTTTTCCAAGCCTCGCTGTTGGTAATGCTTGGCCTCATTCACTAATGGTGAGATTCAGGATGGAAGGATAAGGGTCTAATGAGTTTATACAAGAAAAATCAGAATTTTCATAAAACATCAGCTGCCTATGTCTCTGAAACGAGTGATTGTTTGGGCATGGTTTTTACTGAGGATAAGGTCAAACTATGTCTTTTTTAATCATATGCTCAGTTTGAATTTAACCGAGTTTGTGCCAGGTCTATTTTAAGCCAAACTGTCTTATTAAAACAATATTTTATGGATAAAGTACAGAGCAGTGGTAATGTGCAATTAGAACATACAGTACATTACAGTTTGGGAATAAAAAGTGACAGTAATAGTCTAGGGGCTTCCAGTAACCAGAACACTGTAGATTGGAACTGCGTGTGAAGTGAACATTGTTAGCATGGCATGAAGTCAGCAATTACTTTGAATTTACACGTGAAAATAAATCTTGCACAGGTGATTAAGTATGCACTACTCCATACTTTTTTTCATCAATATATTGATTTGTAGTGGAAAATATCTCAGGGGTAAAGAGATAGGGCTGAGTGCAGAATACATTGTGTTGGATTATCTCTGTGGCAGTCATATATTTGTACTAGTCTTTAGTTACTAGCTCTCCCCAAGTAAAGCAAACCATGAGAATGTGTTATGCCATGAGTTACAGTTGTATGATTTTTTTCTTGCACTCTTGTTTAAATTTAATTTATTGTCCAGGTCAGCCATTCCCAACCAGTGTTCCTCTGGAGGTTTCCAGGGTTCATTTAGCCGTGGGTGATTGACCTGATGGTGCCTGTCTAGTTCTAGGGCCAATGCTACTTGGCAAAGCCAACAGCATGACCCAATTATTTTTTTTAGCATGGGTTGCGTTTTTCCTACTGACCACCAATGAGGGAGGTTTTTTTGCCATCGACACCAAATTAATTGGTTTTAGTAAGGTTCTGAGTCTTGAAAATTATTTTAGGGGCTGTTCTGGAATAAAAAGGTTACGATAGGTTGGTGAAGGTAGATATTATTATTATTATTATACAGGATTTATATAGGGCCGACAGTTTGGGCAGCACTTTACAACAGGCCTAGGGCAGACAGTAGTTGCAATACAATTTAATACAAGCGGAATCAGAGAGCCCTGCTCATTGGAGCTTACAATCTAGGAAGGATGGTCAAGTGACACAATAGGTAATAGCTGTGGTTGATGAGCTGATGGAGAAAATAAAAATACAGTTCTTAGGAGGGGGCAGAATAGGCTTCTCTGAAGAGAAGGGTTTTTAGGGATTGTCTAAAAGCAAACAGAGTAAGAGATAGTCCGAAAAATTGGGGTAGGGAGTTAATAGGATGGGAAAGGCTTTGGGAAAGGCTCTGGAGGTGAGCATGGGAGGAGATGATAAGGGAGCTAGAGAGCAAGTGGTCAAGTGGGAGCAATGAAGAGAACAATTAGATTGGTATTTTGAGACTAAGTTAGTGATGTAGCTGGGGGCAGAGTTGTGGATGGCTTTTTAAGTTGTTAATATTTTGAATTTAATTTGTTGGGCAAGCGGAAACCAGTGGAGGGATTGACAGGGACAAGTTGCAGACACTAAATGATGGGTGAGCCTAGCATGAGCATTCATGGTGGATATCCCATGTAAAGGTAATCCAATGAGAAGGACGTTGCAGTAGTCGAGGTGAGAGGTGACCAAGGAGGGAACTAGGAACTTTGTGGTTTCATTGGTTAGGAAGGGGCATAGTTTGGAGATGTTGCATAGGTTGAGGTGGCAAGATTTGGACAGTGATTGGATGTGGGGCTGAAAGGATAGTTCAAAGTGCAGGATCACACCTAGAACCTTGGCATGCAGGGATGGGTTGATAGCCATTGATCTTGACAAGAGAAATCAGAAGAGGCATATGGGGGAGGAAATATTTTGAGTTTGATTTAGACATATGTATTCATGTGTACTCCTCTGAATGTGAACAGTCCATGGATCAAACCTTGCCTATGGGATTTTGGTAACTGAACCTGTCACTGGAAAAAACTTCCCATTATTGAATCCTAAAGATCACAAGTACGTTATTGTATTTTTTGTTTTGCCACGCCATTTTATGCATAAGTGAAAAAAAAACATATCCATCCAACCAACAATTAAAGTGTATATAAGCTCAACCACTAAAATCTCGTATAGCTTTACATGCTCATGTAATTTACAATGTTACTTTCAATCTTTGTAAAACTGCCTCTTTCATTCAGTAATTGCGTGTCATACTTCCATAAAGGTCTTATCTATAGGGTGACAATGCTCTGTCTCTGATTCCCTGTTCTCCTGATTTGTCACTCTGCCACACGGGTTTCTGATACAGACAACTACACATGGCAGTTTCAGCACACGAGGCAGCACTGAGATGCAAAGAGAGATAAAAAAAGGTGAAAAATATTTTATTTAGAAAAAATGGCAGTTGTTTATGGTGACCAGCATGTTAACAGACTGTCATTATATTAGAGTTACATCTACTTTAACGCAAAGAAGTGCTCTAAACTGTGACTAGGCTTTCATTATTGTTATCTCAAACCTGCCAGTTAGGTCATCTTTTCTTGCTAAATCTTTAACTAGACGTGCAGGATGAAAACATTTATTTCGTAGCATTCGTAGCAAAATTAGTTTCCTTTTGGACCAGATTAAACCAGATTTTTCCAATGAATTCAAACTATTCAAATACGAATTGAAAATATTTAATTCCAATTTTGGAACGTGATAATTGTGCGTATAGATACGGACGCTGACAATCATATTTGTATCAGACTCTGCAAATATCATTCTCACTCCAGTCCTCCCATTCCCTGATTGAATGGAATGTGGTCTGTGTGTGTGCACTGGGGTCACAAGTGCATAGGGCACAGCTGGTAAGCTTCATGGTTGTAACCCCAATTAGCCTGGTTCCAGAGTGTCTGACAGACCCTTGCCTGGGCCTGGTCATAAAGGCATAACTCAGTCAGTCACTTGACAGGCAGGCATTCCAGTAAGTCATAAAATGTACATCCCACTTGAATCACTTTTCATACAAATTCATAAACCTCAAAAGGAACAGAGCACATTAAAATAAAGCATATATTCTATTTTATATTATATATATTTTAATACAAGTCACCTGATACCTTACACCCCTATGTGGCATCTACAGGAGAGTAGAAAGCAATATGTTTTTATCTGGAATGGTAAGATATGCCATATTTGGTGTCTAGACGTTCAGAATATGATCCTGCATATTAATCTGCCAGTGGCTAGGATGCTTCATATACCTAGTGAAGGTTATTAACCATGGTATAAACTTGGGAGGGATTTGGTTATAGCCTGGGTTCCCGCCTAACACCACTCCCCAAATGAGGCGATTGGCCCTTGGCTTCAGTAGACACCCCCTGCTGGGACACTAGAAAAAAGGCTGTCATGCCTGGAGAGAAAGAAGAAGAGATTCTCCCTTTTAACACCAGGAACCATCTTTGGGAGAAAAGTCAACCTTTTGTTCGGACACATGAACTCTGCCTAAACCAAGGACTTCTGCAAGTATCCTACCTTTTGAAACTTCTTTCTTTTATCTCTCTGTTGTATTATTGCTCTCTCTATTTATATATATAAATATTGGTTGCATCTTTTTCTGTAAATATTTTAATTGCACCATTTTGACCTTTTTAGTAATAAATCCTATTTTCTGAAAAGTGTTGAAACTGTCTCTGAAGCTTTTAATGCAAACTAAAAGAATCCCTGTTTCAGAAGAGTGCTACTGTATGTTTTAAAACCTCTGCATATATCTATCTGGGGTGGTAGTGTGTATACAGACCCTTATTCAAACATCATAGTGTTACTCTTAAGATTTGTGAGTTTCCTCCTTCTCTGTAAAAAGGTGGTGGTGGCAGTGTGAAGGGTTAATTGCGTAATTAACCTGACCCAGTAACAATCGCTCTCAGTCTGCTGGCACATAGATTGTGGTCCAGCGAGCTGGAAAATCTTTGTGCAGGTGCAGCTGAGAGTGGCACTGTTACGCATGTGGTCTTAAATTGGCTGAGAAGGGCTGGGGTCTGAGGCCGCGCCCGTCACATGGAAGATGTACTCTATTCTTTTACTTTCTATTTCTGTTTTATTCTATTCTATTTTGTTTTCGAAACTCAAATTTTGGAAGACAACTATATTCTTTCTATTTTATTCTGTTCTATCCTATCTGAAATTCGAATTTGGAAGATGGATATATTCTTTCTATTTGATTCTATTCTATTCAACTTTTGAAATTTGAATTTCAGAAGACGATGATATTCTTTCTATTTTATTCTATTCTATTCCATTTTTTCTATTCTATTCTATCCTTTTAATTTCTATTCTATTCTTTGATTTTCTGTTCTTTTCTATTATTTTCTATTCTAGTCTGTTTTATTCTATTCTTTTCCATTTCATTCTATTCTATTGTTTTATCCTATTATATTCTTTTCTATCCTATTCTAGTCATTTATATTATATGCTATTTTATTGTTTTTTTATTCTATTCTTTTCTATTCTATTTTATTATATTCTAAAACGTAGCCTAACTAGGAATCATCATCTTATTTCACTTTTATACCTTACTGTATTTATTTCAATATCTTTCAATTAACCAGTGAAAGCAGCGCAACAAATAAAGTATACAACAGTAACATAAATTAATATACAATAAAATAATGTGTTATAACATAAAAATATATAAAAAAATCTATAAAATTGCATCAGTGAAAGTCTAATTCATCAAACACATAAATGCTTCAAATAAGTCCACTAAAAAAAATTTATATGAAATATGTGGTTAAATGAAAAGTCCTTCTGATCCACTTTATCATCACATGATCAAATAAAATTACTTCTACATGTGCAAAAAACGTCACTGAAGTGTCACCACGTGCTCCAGAGAAAAGCCTCCTCCAATTCAGTGGCACTCACCAGATGTCATGGCCCATCTAAACTTGATAGGCAATTGCACTTGTGATGACTGTCAAATGTTATAAGGCTCCTCAATCACCAAGCCACTCGGCAATTAACCGCTTTCCCACCACCCTATAGCAGATATACTGCTACAGGGTGGCAGGGGTGCGCAAAATCATGTACGTGATTTAGTATTTCCGAGTAAGGGGTGCACTGCCATTCGTGGACGTGGCTGTCAATCACCGGGTCCCGGCCTGTGATTACCTAGGATCTCCAACGGGGAGGAGGGCTGCTTTGTTTACTAACAGTCCTCATCCCTCTCGGCTCAGGCACACTGCTCTGGATGGCTGTGCACAACATCCAGAGCAGTGTCCTTACAGTGAAGCACACTGACACTGCCCTCCAGTAAAACACTCCCAGCACACATTTAACCCTTTGATCACCCCTCATGTTAAACCCTTCCTGCCCAGTGCCATTAGTACAGTGTCAGTGATTTTTTTAGCACTGAACACTGTATTGGTGTCACTGGGGATATCAGTGACACCAAGTCAGTTTCCCTCCAGTGTCAGAATGACTGCCGCAGTCCTGCTATAAGTCGCTGATCGTCGCCATTAGTAAAAAAGTAATAAATTCCAGTATCTATACCGCCATTTTTAAACGCTATAACTTTCATGTAAACCACTTAATTTACATGTATTTGGATTTTTTTCAGCAAAGACATGTAGCAGACTACATTTTAGCCTAAATTTATGATGAAATTTGATTTTCTTTAAATTTTTTACTGGGCATGTTTAATAGCAAAAAGTAAAAAATATTGTTTTTTTACTTTTTTAATAGAGCGCAAATGTGCAGCCACTCGGCGTTTAGGCCCAGACACCAGGAGCCCGCACATTTCCGTGCGGCCGGCATGAAGAGGTTAATTTGCTATTCATTCATTAAGTTGACAGATAATTTAAAATGAATTTTTTTTGTAGTGTGGTTTGCATGGTGATTATAATATTGATTTATTGCAATATGTTTCCATTTTGAATTGATTTTCGAGTTCAAATTCAGATAATTCTTTTTGTTATAATTCGTTACTACTGTGATTCTGAAATTTGGATACATCTGAATCTCTGAATAACAAAAATTTTGTCTGAATTTCGATTTGCAACCAAATTGCACATGTCTATCTTCAACTATGGCACCTCCGCTGAGCATGACGTTTAAGGATAGACGAATGGATGTGTCCAGTGTTTTGTTGAAATTTCTGGGCAGTCACTTTGGACAGTTTTAATGTAAATACCCAACCAGGGGCGGACTGACCATTTGGAAACTCGGGCACTGCCCGAGGGCCCGGGGTCAGTAGGGGGCCCCATGAGATGCCCCTGGTACCTTTTTCATAGGCTTTTTAGAGTTTGGGCAAGGACACAGAGGCCCCATGATCCCCTATTGCCCAGGGGCCCCATGAGTTGTCAGTCCACCCCTGTACCCAACTATGGACAGTGGGAGCCAATGGCTTCCGCTGCTGTTTCAGCCAATGAGGAAAAAGAGACCCGGGACAGCTGAGGCTCTCATGCACATTTCTAGCTCAAGAGGGGGCTCAGGTGAGTATTAGGGGGTGCTGTGGGGGGAGCAGCACACGGAAGGTTGTTACCTTCATCCATAGAATGCATGAAGGTAAAAAAATCCTTCAAACTTTACAACCACTTTAAAAAAAGTGGTGTCATTGGTGATTTCCATCTATTATTCTGACTTCTTTGGCAGTATACTTGTTCCAGGCCCATTCCACGACTCAGTAAGTAAATGAATGCTTGGCCTTTTAATTAGACCATAGTTCTGTCATTAGCACCCTTTTTTTTAATTTTTTTTTGGATGAACATTTTACAATCTGCACACAGCAAGGAAATGCGCCCACCAATTCTACACGTGGGTGGAAACCAGTGACACACAGACAAGACAAGAAAAAATGCAGAGACCTTTAGATTTATAATTTTTAATTGTTTTAAACTAGCTACAAAATGTCAATCACGTCACAAACTGACAGGAGACAGAAGGAATTTTAATAGTACATGCTTGCAATGATTTTGATAATCACAGTTTATCTAGAATTCATTCATTTAGATTATTGTCTTAATTTAAATCTACTTAAACATCTCAGCGATTTGGTGTGCATAGCTCTAGGTAAGCAACAGAGAACATTACTTTTAAAAGAAAAGTAAAATAAAAACCACGTGGGATAAGTGGCTAACCATACCCAGCCTTATAAAAATTACATATCTGTACCATTTTATTGTAGACTGTAGTCATTTCCTCACATAGAGGATCCTCAAAAACAGTACCCAAACCCTATATTACAACCATATTTGTATTTTTTTTTTTTAAGTTTTTTTTTTTATATATCGCCAGCAACGAAAAAAGCAACATAGATTTTTTCCTGCTGGATATGTGCCAAGTCTGTCCTTTTCAAAATAAAAAAGCATGATAATGGTTAAATAGAACAATATATTGACAGAAACGTGGCACTACTGCAAACTTGCTGGTATAACATAGTCCCAACAGTGTCCAAATACTCAGCATGCTTTTATTGAATGTGCTACTGCCACGGGGAAAAGGTCTTCTTGTATGTAGGCATCTAAAATGTCTATTTTTTCCATGCATAAATGCATAACTCACATCACTTGTTAGTGCAATGCTTAAGTATAGTTATATAGTTTCACGCTCTAATCATGAAATTATAACAGATGGAAGCAACATTGAACCGAGGACAGTTCCACAGCTTAAGTATCATGACACCAAAAAAAGGATATAGGCAGTAGTTCTGTGAAATGTCACAGATTTACAAGAACAATACTGTATAGATCAAGGTCAACAGCACATTAAACATTCCTACACTGTTGTCATTCGGCAAACATCATAAAAAATGATAAACATAAAAAAAAGAAAAAAAAAAAAAAGTATAGTGAGCTAGCGTAGATCACTATATACAACCTTTGGAAAGGAATATACTTTAAAAAAAAATAATTACAAGTATATTTTTTTGGAAAGCTGACATACTACACAGGACAACATTTACAATAGGGGAGGGGGAGGGTGATATGTGCATGTGTGCAAACCTAGTATGTAAATACCATGGTAAAAGCATGAAAGTACTGTCTAGCAGAACAGTTTGGAGCAGATAATAAAGTCTTGAGGCGTTTAGCCACTGCCCAGCATCTTTGTGGCACGTGTGTTGGCCTCGTCGATCCTTGCTTTGTTGGAGTCGGCCTAAAAGGTAAAAAATGATATGGTAACTAAGTAAACATCTTTAATTTATTCATTTGTCTCCTTAGCACTTAATCTTGTGGTAACAAGGTAAACTGGCTAAATAGGCAGGCCAAGACTTTCCTCTGTCCAACCAATGACTCTACCCATTCCAAGACATTTACCTTCCAGCTGGAAGATATAACCCTACTAGTACATTCTGGGTCTACTCATGAAACCTTAACCCAGTTAGGTGTACCAGGTACAACTCCCAAGGGAACTTCCCAGAGGTCATCTATCTATATATTGTTATAAATCTACATTTAGCCAGCACCCATTAGTTTAAAGGAACAGTGGCTCTACTATGGGACTCTTCTCCACTAGTCCAAAGCAGAATATGCCTTGTCATTCTACAAAGAAACCTAATTTATGGCTCTTGCATCAACCACCTTGTTTTTTTCAGTTATTACCTCATTTTAAGATTATGGTTTAGGACAAATATGTAGGTGTTAGGAATGTGTAACGTTCCTGTTCCATGGCAGCTGCTGGCCTAATTCCAGAATCCTGGTTTTAGCTGAACTGCACTCCCCCTGACTGTACACCTGCAGTGTGATTGGAGTGGGAACAGCTTCTGGTTGGGGACCAAACCTCTTTTTAAGCTTGCCAAGCCATTGGACCACTCTGCCAGTCTGCCAACCACCAGTACCTATCTGCTGTGCTTAGCTCGTGCCAGCCCTGGCATATTAACCAGACACTATAGCATTGTATATAAGACCTGGGAGTTACTGAGTACAAGTAGGCCTGCTTGCCTTATGGGAAAGAACACAGAAGAACACAGAGCCAGCTATAGTGCCTGACCACCAGTGGTAGAGGTAAGCATAACAGTAGGCTATACAAAAGCACAAGCCTCCCAGAAGTATTGCGGACTTTGGAGGACCGATCCTGATGATCAGAATGGTGTTTGCTGGGCACTAGGAAATATTTAACTGCTTCCTTTTATAGGTAAGGGGGTTTTAAAAAACATGTATTTTTACACAAAGGCTTTAACAGACAATCTTTGGTAGTTTTGAATTACTGAACTATGTACAGCACTACTGCACCTTGTATTGACCTACTGAGTAAGCCTCATAGTCTAGGCTAGTTTTCCCTGCTAATCCCCTAACACATTTTTATTAGCAGCTGCGTACATGCCCCTGGTAGACCTCCATTTTGGCTCCAGATCTGAGGCAAAGGCAAAACGGAGGTGACAGCTATGTACACCTGATAAGCATATGCACATATCAACTGAAGTGAACATTTTTGTGAATTTTTTGTCATTATTTTCCACCACACAGCAGTAACACATCTGTTTATAAAATTCTTCACCCACCTTCTCCATGATCCTGTCGATCTGGCGGTTTTGTGTGTCAATCTCATTGCCCATATCCAGAGCCATGTGACGAAGATTTCCAATAATGCCACTGACTTGCTCAAGGTTCTCATCCATCTCTGCTTCTCGAGCATCATTTGTTACTCTGAAAAATAAGTTTTGAGACAAAGATTCTAAACCTTGCAGCTTGTTAAGAGTGGTAACATTACAGAATAAATCCACCCATACCTGATCATCTTTGGTCTAGTGTAAGGACTGGTGGGTTCAATCAGTAGTCATATTTTATTTACTACTTAGAGACTTCAACTGTATTTCCCTTAATCCTTAGTGTAGGAATTACTTGGCTATCCCATTATATGTTTATCCTACCATTGTGCAGAACTGAATAAAGTATATGTAAAGCTCATTTTTTTTGTAATTTTTAGAATGGTAATCAAGGGTGGACTGGGTACCGGGGTGGGGGGGGTATTGCCCCCTGGACTGCTCTAATGCAATGTGAAAGGCCACACCGCTTCCGCTGAAGACACACAGTGGAAGCGATGGAGACGGAGATCATTCATTAAACAAAACTATGGGAAATGTAACACACTGCATCCAATCACAGCCTGAGTGGGAAGGAGAGCCGGCCAGTGCCGGCAGTGGGGGTATCTATCACCGCTTGGAGCTCAGAAGCCAGTCTTGGACCTGAGAAGTCTTCTCCTCTGATGGACAGCACACTGGTCCAATTCTCGGAAATTGGACCAGTGTGATGTCCACCATAGGAGATGATCCAGGAGGCGGGACCTTGTTTGACAGTGGCCAGCTTCTCAGCTCCAAGCAGTGACAGATCCTCTCTCTGTATGCTCCAGAGGGCTCTCCCATCCATTCAGGAAGTAAATAACAGGAAAAAGTAAGGGCATGAAAAATTGTTTAAATTTCATTCAATCTTTTAGTATTGTCATTGTAACTTATAGCATACTGAAAAGGGAAAAAAAACTCTGTAGTGTAATATTTCAGTATAAGTTTAAAAAAGCAGTTCAATTAAATATTGAATAGGCAGGATTTTTAAATTAAAGCTACCTACCTGCCTGTCCATCCCTATACTGCTGCGCAAGCGCAACTCACTGTACAAATTCAGCAATGCCAAATTTGTCAGAGCTCCCGATCTTGCACGGGATTGATGCAGGGGATTGATGCCAACGATAGCGGCCGGCGTTCGGGACCTGGAGTCTGGCTGTTTGAATAGGTCAGTGACCAGGTGAGGAGCTCTGGGGCAGCGTATCATGGGATTGGAGGTGAGTATAATTCTGCCACATTTTTTGTCATTTAGGTAACTGCTTTTTTCCCCTTGTGCTGAAATATTTCAATGCAGGGTTTTTTTCCTTTTCTTTTCTCCTCCCTATTCATGCTGTGACCCCGCTGCAGTGTGTCATCTTCCCCACAGTTTTGTTTAATGACTGATCACTACCATTCGGCCAGCTTCTGTCAAAGGGGCATGACTGAAAAAGGTCTGCAGATCGGCTTCCAATTGGAGTGTTCTGGCGGGGCCATCCCCCTGTCAGAACACAATAGTACAGCAGGGAAGATTACTGTACTAACATCAGACAGTTAGTACAGCGACTTCTCCTAAGCTCTCTGGGTTGACCACAAAAAAAACTAGTAGTGTGTAGAAGGCTTAAAATGTTACTAAACCCATGACCCTGTATTCACTATATCTGGTCTCCCACAGTACACAAAACATGGAAATGCAATTATTTTAGTAAATATAAACTGCTAAATACCTTTTCTCATCAGCAGTTAGAGCAATATTGTTACTTCTATCAGTGTCCAGCAAAGCACTGGTTAAAGCTTGTAGAAGGAGTTTTCATTCTCTTCTGACTGTCCTATGGGGCTGCATAACCCCTGACTGTCTGGATAGCGCTGATTGGCCCTGTGCTGATCACATTCACTCTTCCAAGAAAAAAAAACCGTACAGCTTGCCCCCAAGGCTCTGTTCCATCAGCAGATGGATTGGGAACAGTAGAAGAAGGGGAGGATGAGAGAAGGCAGGATTAAACATCCTTTTTACACAATGCGGAGGATTAACCCCTTAAGTTCCACAGTGAGCATAACAAGCATGCTTTACTGCATATACAGACTGATTTTACTGATGTGGGTTTAGTAACACTTTAAGTGTCACTTAAAAGCTCACCATGCATGTTACAATCTGATTGTATTGTTTTAGATCCACCAACAGTAGCACTTAAAGTGGAGGTCAAGTCGGAATTAGAAAAAATAAACGTCAGCAGCTACAAAAACTGTATCTGCTGACTTTTAAAAAATGGACACTCACCTGTCCCAGCATCTTCAGTGTGGGCACCCGGCTATGATAGCTTGCGACTTCACAGCCGGGTGTCCACTGCGCATGCGTGAGTAGCGCTGCGGTTTGTGAATGGCCCCGTAGTGTTCTGGGACCTGTCCCGTGTCCCAGAAAACTATGGGGAGGGAGGAGGAGAGGACAACTTCTGCTTCTGATTGCCTAGGCGATTGCAGAGGAAGTGGGACAGGGTACCTGTCAAATTTGTCAAATACCCCCTCCCTCCCCCCCACTCCCCAAAGGTGCCAATCCTTATTGGGGAGCAGGGGACAAAGCCTTAAAGCGGAACTTCCCCTTTTGGGTGGAGCTTTGCTTTAACAATAAAACATACAACTTTTTAATGAATGCATAATTGCATTAAACTGTGTTTTTATATCTGCCTGGGGTTCAGCTTCAAAATATGTGATATCTCAGAGAAACAATTCTGAATGAAGAGGGACAGGTGTCTTTAGTCCAACAAATAACAGTCCATGTTTAAATGATCGGGAAACATATAACAATGCAATTTAAATTCTCTTGCATATCTCCCATTGTGGCCTGGCAGTTATTGGGATTTCCAGGCTACCAGAGATTGTGTGGTGCAAATCAAATCTGGCCTTTAACTAGAGACATCTCCTTGTGATGCCTAATGCCATTTTTCGGTAATTACAGAAGAGCAGAGACTATTTTATGTCAGAGAAGATTAACTGACCTGCACATCACTCTCTATTGCTGCAGAAAACAATAACCAGGCAGCTCTTTGTGATCGGTAGATAGCAGATGTGGATACAGAGAAATATTTCTTATTTATGTATTTAGATATCTTAACCGTTTAACTTCTTGACGTATTTGGGGTATATATGGGCTGACTCACATAGGAAGCATAGGAGCTGCAGGCACACATTTATCTTCTACTTCAACATTTCTAAGGGCATTCTAGCACGCAGTGGTAGGAACACTCCTTACATGCATCCATGAACATATACGAAAGCTTGCTTGTGATTATATTGACCTACTTCACAATGACAAAACAAACAGGGAGTGAATGACAAAGAACTAGTCAGGGCTGTGCTAAGAGAGATCATTGGGCTGCCATTGTGTTTTGAAAATGCTGGCTGCTTAAAGCAATATTAAACCCAAAAGCAAACATTTATTATATTGCAGTTTACCAATTCTTAGATAGCTGCATTTGTTTTCTTTTTTAGGCTTTCTTTAATCTATTTTTATCTAGTGATCCAGTGTTGTTTTTCAGAAGCTCTCCAACAGAATGTATCAGTTTACATGGATAAGACAATCGATTTACCACTGACAGGGGTGTTTACAATGATCAGCTTTTATTTATTCATGTAAAACCTTTATTACAAAAGGAAAAAAAAACTGTTGCTGTAACTGAGAACAAAGTGTGAGCTGAAGTTTGGCTTCAATTTGTTATTATATTATGTGTTAAATCTGCTAATACATTTAACACTCCTCTTCCCTCAAACTTACAATGCTGCTGCCTGCTGTGTCGCCTGTGTTCATTCCTCCAAAGTTGAGTTTCACTAATACAGGGAATGTGTTACTGGCTAGATCTCCAGGGGAAAACAGAGGGAAAAAAAGCCAAAGAAAAGAAAACAGATGCAGCCACCACATCTAATGATTGGTAGATGTGTGGTTTGCTCCCTTTCCACCAAAGATGCTAATCTCTGTAAAAACATCACCTAGATTGACTCAGATCTTATAGAGGGTTTCTCACTACTTTGGCAGGGGGTAAAAGGAAGGCAATTAGCAACAGCATAGGGGACCAACCTCATAGGGAACCTGTTGCTTTGCATTGGTTTGCTTTAACACGGTTTACTTTTCCTAAAGCCCTACCATCAACAACTTCAACAGCCTCCAACTCCTAACCCCAGCAGTATCCTAGCTCTTAACCCTGCCTTTTCCTGACCTTTTTACCCAAGAGAAACCCATTAAACAATTTTCAAGTCTGAGGAAACTCCTCTAAAAAGGATTCCTACAGTAACATTAGTGTGATCAGTAAGATGCAGATATAAGAACCAATAAAAGGATAATGTATACCTAGAGTACTGGATACCTATGGTGGATCATTTTATAGCACCCTCTTTATAACAACATATTCAGTAATAAATCATTACAATAAAATGAAACAAACAATATTAATGGCCAGAAAAGAAAGAATGTCCCAATACATTGGGGGTCAATAGGAAGCAACATTACATGCCCCAATACATTGGGGTCTGCTGGGAAAGTGCCACTGACATTAGTGGTCAAAAGAAGGAAGGCTTATGGACAGCTAAAAAATGATTGGCATCAGTGGTACATATTTGAGAGACAAGAGGAGAGGCTCCACTGGTGCCATGCTTTTGTTCTTTTTGAGTGATGCTGTCCTTGAAAAAAATACAAGCATTGTCAGGTGTGAGGTCCATCTGCTACTGCTCAAGGAACCCTTGGCAATCATCTGAGGGTTCCATTGAAGCTTGATTAAGAGCGACAGTGCTAGAGCAGAACTAAACTCTCTCAATTAACATTGCCTATTTTGAATCCTTACACTGCTAGCATTAGTAAATAGATAGGAAGGTACAGAGCCTTGAAAAAGTATTCATACCCCTTGAAATTTTCCACATTTTGTCATGTTACAACCAAAAATGTAAATTTATTTTATTGGGATTTTATGTGATAGGCATTAGTGAAGGATCCCTCACAAGGCACCAGGAACGGACTGATAAATCTGATTGGCATTGGTCGAAATAACGGTTGGATAACCGATGGGATTGCTGAATTTCTGTTTAACAACCATCCCCACTTACTGGTGATCTACGGACTACCAAAGATCCATAAGGAGACTACTCCACTTAAGTTCTGACCAATTGTTTCCGGTACTGGGGCTATTACCCAACCATTAGCCCAATTTATAGACTCTCACTTACAACCCCTTGTCAAGGAACTACCAGCCTATATTTGTGATACCAATGACTTTCTAGATAAACTAAGGGCCTTTTCCTCATTTCAGGAAGGTTGAAAACTGGCCATGATGGACATTACATACACATGCATACCTAATGACGCAGGTCTACATGCAGTTGGGCATTTCATGACCAAACGTAGCTTCTCTGACTTACCAAATGAATATATTATCGAATGCCATGAGTTTATTCTTACGAATAATCATTAAAATTTGAGGGCAAAACCTACACAGAAATCCGAGGTACTGCTATGGGTAGCTCGGTGGCTCCCGTATTTCCTAACCTGTTTGTAGGTTACTTGGAGGAATGTCACATATACCCATCCACTTTATTCACTGACCATGTGAAAGGCTGGATGAGGTATACAGATGACATATTTCTTATGCGGATGGGCATTCAGAATGATTTAAATATATTTGTCAACTTTCTGAAAAATGTGTTTCCAGGGATTGTGTTTAACCCTGAAATTTCACCATGCCAGATCCCTTTTCTTGATGTAATGATCACCAACACCCACAGTACCATTGGAACATCTCTTTATACTAAACCTACTAATAGGAACATGTTTCACCACTTTCATAGCTTACCTCCTGCTCATCTACGCAGGAACTTGCCCATTTTGCAATTCACAAGGGTCATATGTATTTGCTCAAACACTGATGATAGGCAACAACAATTTGAGACAATGTACCAAATGTTGCTAAATCATGCTAAATCATGCTTTAGCCAAAGCCCTAACCATTCGATCTAGGACTACCAGTACGGTCGATCGCCCATTATTTGTCCATACATTTAGCTGGGACTCCAGTGGGATTAAAAAGGTGGTAGAACAGAATATTAACATTCTACAGGCAGATGGCACTTTAGCACCTAGTATCAGGGTGAAACCCATGATGGCATACAAGCGTGGTAAAACACTAAGGGATCATCTACTACAGGCTCATCCAATACACAAGTACACCAGGATTCCACCTAAGATATCCAAGATGAAGGGTTGCTTTACATGTTTCAATTGCAAATATATGTAACTCACTCATTTGTGAAGAGTTTTTTTCACACCCACATAGGGGTAACCAATATGGAATACTGGACTATTTCTATTGCATTACAGATTTCTGTGTTTACATTCTTAAATGCCCTTGTACATTAACCTATGTTGGCAAGACAATAGGTCCATTTAAGAAAAGGTTTCAAAAGCACAGAAGCGACATTAGGACTGCTTTGGCTAAAACAGAGAAGGGCGAAAAGATTGATCTTAGTAAGCCTATAGTTGTGCATTTTGTAATGTCTAAACACCAACCGCATGAGCTACGGGGGATGGTGATAGAACATGTTAAACAACCCGTGAGGGGACCACAATCAATTACTCCTTTACCGTGAGGCGTACTGGATACACACACTAGATACAGTACAACCTGGTGGTCTTAACACCAATCTGTCATTCACATGTTTTCTTGACATTAGATAATATGTATTACTTTGTGGATTTCTCTTGGATACCAATTTTCCTTTGACCTGGACACGCTTTGTCGGTTATTTTTTTAGATTTTGTTAGCCGTTACTATATTTTCACTCTGTGCCTTTTTTCACCTTTTGCCCGTAAGTGTACATATGACTGACCATGTAGCCCTAACTCTGCTTCTACATTAATCATGTCCCCTGGTGGGACTGACAATAATTTCACTTGATATAGCCGCATACATTGTTCCACTGGGCTAGACTCTGATGGTAGTGCTATGTGAGGTTTCATTATTCTTAGGCGCAATGCTTTTCTTTCCCCCGTTTTCTAAATTTTCCAATTTTATCCTCTTCACCCCTAATACCATATTACCCCCCCCCCCCCCCACACACACACACTTTTTTCTTTTCTTTCCTTTTTTCTTTTTTTCTTCATTTGTAATTTCTTTCTTTTTTTCTTTTTACCTTTTATCCCCCCTTACTTTTCATTTTCCCTTTCCCCTTTTCTCCCCTTTTTTTTCTTTGTTTCTTCCTTTTTTTTCCTTCTTTCGTTTTTGAGTTCCTCTCTTTTCTCCTTTTTTCTCTTTTTTTCTATCTTTTTTTTTCCCTCCTTTTTCTATTTTTCCTTTATTGTCCTCCCCCCCTTTTTCCCTTTTGTCATTTTTGCCCTTTCCTCCCCTTCTTTTCCCCCCCCCCCCTTTTTTCTGTTTTTTCCTTTTTCTCTTTTTGTTTCCCTTTTTCCTTTTTTTTCTTTCCCTTGTGGCTTCCTTTTTTTGTTTTCCATTTTGTATCTAATAACTGTTGTATTCTTTATTTTTCACCTGCACCTCCACTTTTTTTCAGTGTCCCTGGTGTCTTTACAGCTCCCTTCTCGGAGCTGAGCCTGTCCCCGGCCTGACATGCGATCCTACGTCATGCGTTGCCATGATGACAGCACCCATGTCCCACTGCTCAGCAGTCATGCACGCATGCGCCATACGAGGCACACTCTGATTGGTGGCCACCCTCCTTGCTTAGCAACGGCAACACTGAGCCTCGCTGCCGGTCTCCAATCGGGCAAATCTGGCTATTGTGCCCAATCAACAGTAGAGGTTAGCACTACACCTGCTTCGCCTGGTAGATAATAATTTTGAGTGCATGGAGGTATATACACATAGTACTATATCTCTAGTTCATCATATTTTACATATTTTGGCAGGGTTGTGCCTGATGAAGGGGTTTTGCGTTGCTCCAAAACATTGCACTTTTCTTTATGATGTGATCTTTTTGGAATAAAAAACTTTTGGGACCATATCGAGATCTGTGGTGTGCTGGCGAATCTGTCCACAGGACAACTCTTAGTCGCAAGACAGGCAAGACGAAAACCATTGTTGAAAGAAAGCCATAAGAAGTCCCTTTTGCAGTTAGCGAGAAGCCATGTGGGGGACACAGCAAACATGTAGCAAAAAGTGCTCTGATCAGATGAGACCAAAATTTAACTTTTTGTCCTAAAAGCAAAACGCTATGTGTGGCGGAAAACTAACACTGCACATCACCCTGAACACACCATCCCAACCGTGAAACATGGTGGTGGCAGCATCATGTTGTGGGGATGCTTTTCTTCAGCCGGAACAGGGAAGCTGGTCAGAGTTGATGGGAAGATGGATGGAGCCAAATACAGGTCAATCTTGGAAGAAAACCTGTTAGAGTCTGCAAAAGACTTGAGACTGGGGCGGAGGTTCACCTTCCAGCAGGACAACAATCCTAATCATACAGCCAGAGCTACAATGGAATGGTTTAGATCAAAGCATATTCCTGTGTTAGAATGGCCCAGTCAAAGTTCAGACCTAAATCCAATTGAGAATCTGTGGCAAGACTTAAAAATTGCTGTTCAGATGCACTCCATTCCATCTGACAGAGCTTGAGCTATTTTCCAAAGAAGAATGGGAAAAAATTTCTTTCTCCAGATGTGAAAAGCTGGTAGAGACATCCCCAAAAAGACTTGCAGCTGTAATTGCAGCGATAGGTGGTTCTACAAAGTATTGACTCCGGGGGTTGAATACAAATGCATGCCACACTTTTTACATATTTATTTGTAAACATTTTTGAAAATCATTTATCATTTTCCTTCCACTAAAATTCTAGTTCATAGAGGCCCCTGCTAGGAATGATGCTCTGCTGGACCTGGTAATCTCAAACCATGCAGAGCTTATTATGAATGTCCATAATATAAAATATAAATGAATATAAAAGAACATCTGGGTAGCAGTGACCATAACATGATTTCATTTATTGTTAAAAATGAATACAGGAAAAATAAAAATGCTCAATTTTAAGAGAGCTAATTTTCCAAAGCTGAGAGCTGCTCTCCAAGACTTAGACTGGGAGGGAATATTGGCATCGATGAACACAACACAGAAATGGAAGTTCTTCAAAAAGACTGTATGTGAACCCACTGCAAAATATATTCCCATGGGCAACAAGTTTAAAAGGCTAAAAATCAAACCTATGTGGCTTACGGTCAAAGTTAAAAAAGCTATAGGTAATACGAAAAGAGCTTTTATTAAATATAACAATGTAGGAATGCTATCATCGTTTAAACATTACAAAGAATATAACAGAATATGCAAAAAGGAAATAAAGGCCACAAAAATTGAAAACGCATGACAGATTGCAAAAGATAGCAGGACCAACCCCAAAAAATTCTTCAAATATATTAATAGCAAAAAGGTAAGGTCCGAGCATGTAGGCCCATTACAAATTAATCTAGAGTGGGTGACTGGGGACAAAGTGAAGGCAAATTTATGAAATACCTTCTTCAGCTCTATGTATACAAAGGAGCATGGGGGAGCTCTTGTCCATAATGGGCAGGGTATTGACACAGCTCAAGATGATCCACATTGGCTCACAATTCATATGATCCAAAAATATTTAGACAGAATAAAGGTGAATAAAGCACCTGGACTGGATGGCATACACCCACAGATCCTTAAAGTATTGAGCTCTGTCATTTCAAAGCCATTGTTTCTCATTTTTAGGGATTCTTTAATGACTGGCACTGGATTGGCGTAAGGACAATGTGGTTCCAATATTTAAAAAGGGATCAAAATCTTTACCGATGAATTATTAGTTTAACTTCTACAGTTGGGAAGATACTGGAGAGTTTAATAAAAGACCACGTAGATGAGTTCTTAATGGAAAGAAATATTTTAAGCAACAGACAGCATGGATTCATGAAAAACAGAATTTGTCAAACAAATCTGATTTCTTTTTATGAGGAAGTGAGCAAAACCTTGGACAGAGGGGTGGCAGTGGACGTGGTATACTTGGATTTTGCAAAAGCGTTTGACACAGTTCCCCATACATGGCTAATGTGTAAGGTAAAGTCTACAGGCTTGGAAAATCCATATGTAAATGGATAGAAAACTGGCTAAAAGATCGTATTCAGAAAGTAGTGGTTAATGATTCATACTCTGAATGGTCTAGGGTTGTCAATGGTGTACCCCAAGGTTCAGTGTTGGGACCCTTACTTTTTAATATATTTATAAACGATATAGGGTCTGGAATTAACAATACCATTTCAATCTTTACAGATGACACCAAGCTGTGCAGTGGAATAATGTCCTTACAGGATGTCTCCAACTTACAAGCCGACCTCAATGCACTGTTTAATTGGGCAACTATGTGGCAAATGAGGTTTAATGTTGATAAAGGTTATGCACTTGGGGGCTAAGAATATGCATGCATCATACAAACTAGGGGGGAGTACAACTGGGGGAATCAATGGTGGAGAAGGATCTGGGGGAATCAATGGTGGAGAAGGATCTGGGGGTTCTGGTAGATCACAAGCTTAATAATGGCATGCAATGCCAAGCTGAGGTTTCTAAAGCGAGCAAAATCCTCTCTTGTATTAGAGGTATAAACTCCAGAGAAAGAGATATCGTATCACCCTGTACAAATCATTAGTAACACCTCATCTGGAATATGCAGTGCAGTTTTGGGCACCAATTCACAAAATGAACATTGGGGAACTGGAGAAAGTACAGAGAAAGGCAACTAAACTGATAAGAGGCATGGAGGAGCTCAGCTATGAGGAAAGATTAGAGGAACTGAATGTATTCTCTCTTGAGAAGAGGAGATTAAGGGGGGATATGATCAACATGTATAAATACATAGATGGTCCATATAGTGAACTCGGTGTAGAGCTATTCACCCTGAGGTCATCACAGAGGACAAGGGGGCACTCTTTACATCTGGAGGAAAAAAAAATGAATCTCCAAACTCAGAAAGGATTCTTCACAGTGAGAGCTGTGAAAATGTGGAATAGACTCCCTCAAGAGTTGGCTCTGGCCAGCTCAGTGGATTGTTTAAAAAAGGCCTGGATTCTTTCCTAGATACACAGAATATAACTGGATACTAACATTTATAGATAATGTTTTTTTCTCTGCAGGAGCAAATTTGGATCATGCTTTGCTGGGATTTTTTTTGCCTTCCTCTGGATCAACTGCGGGTATAGGATTATAAATGTTTTTTTATTATTATTCATGGTTGAACTGGATGGACTTTTGTCTTTTTTCAGCCAGACTATGTAACTATGATTGGGTATGACATGCATGGCTCTCTTCAATGGAAATATCTCCTCCAGCTCATATGTACTGTATAATTCTAGACTCTTTGGAGTTAATAATCATTACTGGAAGCTATGCTTTAGGAGGAGATTCACCCAAAAAAGGGAAGTTCCTCTTTAAGTCCTATCCCCCCCCACCACCACCACCACCACCACCACCACCTACTTTGGCATATAATTTAAATGAAATTTTTATTTAAAATGTTTATTTAAAAGTGGATCCACCCTGTGTGAAAGGGGCCTTGCACATGTCAGAAGGTCCATTTTTGACAGCAGCTGCTGTGATAGCTGCTGTATTGACAGAGCAAGTCCCAGCTGTCAAAATAAACACCAGCAAATGCTGAGTGAGAGTGACAGTGGGGGAGAAGGGCAGGACATGCTACACATGCCCTAATAATGTCAACTTTTTTTGGCATGTGTAGCATACCCAATGTCCACAGTTATGGAAATTTGCCTGATGCATCTGATAGCTCCCAAGTAATGGCATGTTGGGTATTTCTATGTTGGGCATTTTTGTTTGCTGCTTCTCTGGTATCAGTGGTTATTCCAGGTTTCCTGAAGTGAGATTATTTTCCAGGGATGAAACTGAGGGTGGAAGATAAGTAAGCTATGGGTGCTATTAAATGTGTAGATCTATATTAAAAATATACTAATGTTTAAAGCAGAAGCAGGTATGGATAATATAATATCTTCTAACTTTCTGAAATGGGAAAGAGGAATACCTTTTAGCACAAAATATGTAGGCAAAAGATACATCTGCCATCCCCAAGACAATTCCTAATTGATACACACAAAAAACGACTGAGCCCACAAGTGTTTTTTTTTCTCACCACTACTTTTCCTTTAGAATAGCTTTTCAAATTAACAAATGCAGATTAGATTTAGATGTTAAATCAAATATTTAGTGCAAGATAACACTTTTGTCAGTTAAAATGATAATAAACCCCAAAGAAAACATTTATGATATTTCAGCTTACCTATTCTTAGACGCGATGGTTGCATTAGTTTTTTTTTGGCCTTTTTTAAATTTTATTTTCACCTGGTGATCCTGCGAGTAAAGCGAGCCATACATGGGTCGTATTCCGTAATAATTTTCTTTAGAAAATCATTTCTAAGAATTTTCGTTCGAATTTCGCACCGTTAGTGGCCCACAGCAATAGCTGATTTTCAAGCAACCATCGAATTAAAATGATCGGCATGTTGGAAATTTTGTTGAAAAATGAATGAATTTCGAATCATTGATGGAAGAATCGAGCGAGAAACGTAATCGAAAAAGACGTAAGCATGAGTTGTGAAAATTCTTGGCCATGAAAATTCTTTTCTGTAGCAACACAAGGTGAAATGAAAGGCTTGGTTGGTCAAATTTCGAAATCAACACTGGCACCATCGGATAACAAAATGAACTAAATTTCAGTATTTCTAAAGACAATTTGTTCGGAATTTGATCCATGTATGGCCTGCATTAGTCTGTTGTTTTTCGAAAGAACAAGCTGCCCTACAGATGTAGCAGTTAGAGGGTTGAGCCAAACCATTTACCACTGATAGGAGTGTTTACAATGGTCAACTACTATTTCTGTAAAACCTTTATCTCAAAAGGGAAAAAATGTTTGCCATAACTGTTTAAAAAGTTTTAGGAGTTTGACTTCAGTTTATTTAGGGTATCTAAATTTGCTTGTCCATCAAACAATTTGCTCCCCCCAGACTGACAATGCTGCAGTCCAAAGGTATCAAGGTTGTGTGGAAGACAGCGCTAGATCAGTGCCACTGGAGGCTGCCTATTGGCAAGTTGCTGTGTGGAGGGTATAGAGGGAATTGCTTCCAATGGGTTATATCCCAGTTGTAGGTGGTGGGTGATAGACTCAGTTGGGGTCTAGGGCTTCTACATTTTTGATAACATCAACGGAGGTGTTACCACAGAAAACATTTGAGTGACTGGATAGGAGCACCTGATGTCCAAAAAAGGTCTTGCTTGATGAATTGTTTATTAAAGATAAAAGTAAATAAGTAGAGCCAATGCGTTTCGGGAGAATTGCCTCCTCCTTCTTCAGGGTTGTTTATCTTGGAGAATGGTTAGACTCTGAAAGGGTTAAATATATTTGGTAAGCGGCTCTGCAGCATGCTGGTGTTGTGAAGCAGAGGCAGCCATAACGCCGGCATAGTGCAGAGCAGCTGAACTAATATATTTAACCTTTTCAGAGTCTAACCATTCTGCAGGAAATACAGCCCTGAGAAAGGGCAATTCCCCTGAAACGTGTAGGCTCAACTTGTTTACTTTTATCTTTATTAAACAACTATAAAATTCATCAAGTGAGACTTTTTTTGGACATCGGGCGCTCCTCTCAATCACACAAGCACTCCAAAGGTGTCTCTGTTGTTCCTCCATCTAGTTTGTAGGCACTCTAATACAGAAAGTGTGGTACTGTCAGATCACCAGGTGAACATGGAGAGCAAAAAGTCCAAAAAAACCCCAGAAAACAAATGCGGCCACCACCTCTAATTATTGGTAAGCTGCAATATATTACATTTTTGGTTTTGGGTTTAATACCACTGTAAATTATACATTTTTCTAGAGGTCTATACATCATTCAAAAAAGAGGGAGAGAGGGATATGCTTTTAAAAAAAGGGACAATCCCTCCAAATGAAGGACTATTGGCAGCTATGGAGATAGTGTCTGGTTCCATTTTTATAAAGACATTAGGATAGGCAGTTTATAAGAAAATGACTTACCTACGAACAAAGCCACCACTAATAGCCATCTGTTCACGTTCATCCACGACACGGGCGGGCTGACTTGCTACCACTCCATCTTGATTATTGCCCCAAGCTTTTTTGTAAGCATCACTTGACTTAAGCCTATAGAAAACACATTGTCAATGACCTCTGCAAACATGGCTAAGATCAATGAGAAATGAAATGCCACACGCGCCATGGCACAGAGCCAATAAGAGCTGATTCAGGCAAATGAGCAACCAACAGGGCATCAGCTTATACCGATATATATCATAAACCCAATTACCTAGCACTGAAGTTCATCAGCTGTGAAATCCTGACATTTAATTAATTCATTCAGAACTTCATCTAACTGGTATAACATATATTTAGGTTTTTATTTCATCCGGTAAATAGGAAAACAGTCTTTTCTTTGACATAAAACACACATAGATAGACATACCGGCAGACAAACATAAAACAAAACTGCCAAGTATAGTGTGTACATCACATCACATGGACATCAGCGTCACATAAATTCACCTACACGGTAGATTGGCACTATGCAAGGGATTAGGTTGCATAGTATATTTGTATATTAAATATCTTAGTAGAGGATGAGTGAAAACAGCTATGTCAGAATACCTTGATTATTCTGATCTCTATTTTGTTTTTGGATAATATATCGGTACTTTTAGACTGTAACCATACATCGAGAGTTGATGTACAAACCTTCGTCAACAAAGACAAAAATAAAAAAAAAAATAATAAAAGAAATAAGTAGAGTGAAATGAATGCAGCAGCAAACGAAACAAGCGTTGTAGCATCAATGTCCAATATACCTTGTTCATGCACAAGCTGGTGGCATGAATAGGAGGTGAAACACTCTTCAACTAAGCACAACTGCTCCCATGGTTCACTATTGCATTAATGCACCATCAGTAACAGCTGTCACAGAGCCCAAACCAGTCAAAAGTGGACTTCTTGCCTTCTCTGCTTTAAAAAAAAAACTTAATAGTTAAAAAAGGTTTTCCACCTCTTTATGACTCTTCAGGCATCTCTTTGCTTTGTACACCATATTCTAAGCTAAAGTAGTTGTAAACCTCAGACACAAAATATAAACAAAGCATATCCCTCTATAGTGTGTACATGTTTCAATTAAGAGCATTAAGTGTCATTTCTGTCTTTTGCTTAATTTCTCTGCTATCAGCATGAATCACTTCTGACAAGTTTTCCTGACACCAAAAGGAAAAAAGGTGACAGAGGAGGGACCTCCAGCACACAGCCTTTGAGGGACAGCCTCAACTCTGTACCTGTGTGAAGGGAGTGTGTCCCTTCCCTCCAATCAGCTCGTAGAGCTCTCCTCACTGAGCTCTGCAGAGTGTAATATCTCTGCCCCCTTTCTTCCAAAAGCTCAGACAAGCTTTATAAATTCTGGACTTTGAACAGCTGTAGAAAAGAGAAGACTGCTGATAAACAGGTACACCATATGTAGGAGGATTTGATTTATCTCTGTGTAGCACATGAGGCCAGTCACTTCACTGGGTTTATGTGAGGGTGTAAGGGTTTACAACCACTTTAAGCCCATCCCCAGCCATTTTTATTTCATAGATGGTGAAAGGGTCAGCTTTTTGCTATCCTCACTTCTTCTCTGTTTTTCCAATGACAGGCATCAGACAAAAAAGAAAAGGTATAGGAGAGACAGTAGTAAAGACAAATTACCTAGTAAGCTGAAGTTTAGAACCTCTGTTAAAAAATGTGTTGTTGGTGCCCCCTGAGAAAAATGTCACCTCACTTCCTGTCCATTTGACAGATGTAAGACAAAACAGAAAGTGAGGGGAAATCCCCCAAGCAATAAAAATATTCTACTTAGAACAGTAAGAAAGGTTTAGAACCTCTTTCAGACTGTTGTTGTCTTATCCCTACATGGAAAATTGTACTGTCTTCCTGTCCATGTGATGGGTGTCACACATAACAGGAAGAGGAAGATAAATCTCTTCTATAGGGACACAAACAGCTTTTAAAAATCTCTTCCATATGGGTACATCAGAATATGAAACCTGACAGAGGTTCTAACTCTTCTCCAGTTTATTCAAAAGTTAAAGAAAACAGTTGTGGCTGGAGTCAAGCTTGCATTGGTTCTTCTGATTTTCAGGCTGGTGTTTTATAAGCAAGCAGCATTGTTTAAAGTGGAACTAAATCCATCAATTTAACAGTTTCTCATCATCTTTCGCTATTAGACCCCCATAGCTTTAGACCCCATTCACACTTGTGTGACTTTGGATATCAAAGTAACATGACAAGTCGTACCCCATGTTTTCAAATGATAACCATTCATGTATGGGTGACTTGCACTACTTTGGTCTGACTTTCATGCAACTTGAGGTCCATAGATTTTGATGTTAACCCTTAAAAGTGACAGCCGTACTTAAATGTTTTACATGCAACAGTGGTGCAACATTGGGTTCAACTTTGCAGAGGGAAAAGTCACAACCAAGTCGCACCCATCCAAAGTTGCACCAAATTTGCACTCCAAAGTCACGCAACTTTGCAGTCCTGCAAAATGTGAATGGAGCTTTACAGTCTGCTGATCCTGCATTGTGGCCAGGCACCATTTTCTGTACTCTAAGCTGAGCCTTATGACCCTTACATCCCAAACCTAGATTGTCAACAGCCGCAGGACCCACCTTCTGGAGCCTTAAAGCAATAGTGTTTAGTGTTTCCTAAAACATTCAAAGCATGCTGTGAATGATAACTGTCACACATGCTTGTGCTTTCAATCAAAATGTCAAGAAATCAAATGGTTGGTGTCATAAATGATCACATGTACAGCAGCATGGAAAACAGTGCCAAAGATGGCAGCTTCCTTGGCTGTAGTAAACAGGAGGGTTCAGTTCTACTTTGTGGTTTGTGTACATAGATTCTTAGTTTTGGTTCTGTCTCAATGGAACATTGTCCAGTGGATGGAAAATATTGTATCGGTGCTCTGCAATGGAAACACACTCGCCCACCTTCTATCTTGTGGTTCAACAAGGTGGAAGTCATAAACAACCTTGTGCTCTCTGCTCAAAACCGGCGACAGCAATACTCTGAAAAATGGACTCACTTGAACATGTTTGTATACTCCAATGATGGCAAGGCTCTGATGGAGACTGAACTTATCTCAGCCTTCCTCTGCAGCTTTGCTACTGCCAGACTGGGCACCTCCCTGCCCCCCCCCCCTTTTTTTTCCCTTTTATCCATTTCTTTCTATCTCTTACTTAAAAGGGTAAAAGGGGGTATCCCGCCCGCATCTAAACCATACCACTCGTGAAAGCTATGTACTGGGAAGGAAAGCCCTTGGTTTCTACTAGGTTTGGATTTTGCTGCTCAGTGGTGCGAACTTCAGCCTATGCTGACATGGTCTACTCTGCTAGTTCCTCTCCATATGTGTATTATTTATTTCTTTACCATGCATCCATGGATGTTATTGTTTTGTACATGATTTATGTAGTGCTCCCTGTATTTTGCTTTCCATGTTTGTAATTCCTGTTCGGATGAGGTTTGCTAGATGCTTCTTTACTAAATAAAACATTTAAAAAAATATTGTATGGCTGGCACTGCCCATGGGGTTCACTGAATTTATTAGAGGATGCAATGCAACATGGTAAAATGAAGCCACATAAAGGTAAAATCAATCAGTATATCTCTTTAAGCATCCTTCAGAAATACTGTTGATCCACATTTTGCTCTGTATCATTAGCCCAGCCTTTATAGAAAAGTTCTATCCCTGCATAGGTGCTTTCAGGAAAATAGATCCTTGAACGCTGGGTAAAAGATGCAACAATACATGCCCTGTGACACTCTACTTATCCACACAAAGTGGAGGAAGAAGACTGACATTGTTCCTTGGAAGACAACCTTCGACAGGATAATCCAATGGTGTCTTGCAGAAATAATTTTCTATGACGTTGTTTTAACTGACTGTTAGGACAGTCTAGCGCTCCTGCTCCATCACAGCTGCTGGTCTCATTCCAGCATCCTGGTTTTGGCTGTGATATATTCTCCCTGTTTATCTGTCCACCTGCAAAGTGATTGATGTGGCCAATATCTTTGGTGGAGATTAAACCTTATTTAAGCCAGCCAAGCCTTTGGTCTCATGGTTGTGAAAGTGTGTCCTGCTCTGCTGTTTGGATTCCCGGGTTTATGTCCTCTGATCAGATATCTACTATTCTCTAAACTCTTCCTGCCTTTTGACTATGGATTGGACCTTAACTACTCTGAACTTTGCCTGCCTTGTACCTGGACTGTCATTGAACCACTCTGCCTGTCTGCCAAACACAAGTATCTGTTTGCTGAACTCAGTTTGCACCTGCCCCAGTGTGGTAGCCAGGCACTATAGCATTGTGTATAAGTTCTGGGGCAACAGAGTACCAGTATGCCTGCTTGCCTCATGGGAAATGGGGCTGCTATAGGTGAAGAACACAGAAGCTAGCTATAGTGCCTGACTACTTGCGTTAGGGGTAAGAGCAACATTGACACAGTAAATACTTGGTCTGCTGCTTTCCTCACAAAAATACATAAGATATAAATCTATTACTGGCTGAACTGTATTTATCCGGTCTTAACCAAACTGCAGCTCAAAATTAAATAAATTATACTGATACAAAGCCCCTGCCTATGAATGTTTTCAAGGAAGAAACCATTGTGACACCCAATAATCAAATCTGCTTGCTAAAACCACCAGCTGTAAAATAATGAAGAAACAAGCAAAATACATAGAAAGAGAAGATGATGTAAAGTCAAATAAATTAAAGTCATTCAAAAGTGGATCACCTCTTTAACATGACCGTCCCCACCCCATTTACTCCAAAGCCATTTTTGACTGGGTTGTCATAGCAAGAACCATTAAAATCTAGGCATGCCTGCAGTGGCAGATGTTAAAATGTGCAGCATTATCTGGGATTCTCTCCATATTAATCTAGTCAGGACATCATTTACTCTGTTGACAGATTAAGGAGCCTTCAATAATAATATTAATATCAGCAATAATCCGCAGCAGCTCTTGGGTTATATCACCTTGGACTTTGGCAGATCCACCAAAAATTTCTACTATATACGATCATGAAGATCCTTTTACACGTGTAGATTTCAGGGCTTCGTCTTAAATAATTATACTTCTCTGGGATTCGTATTCATATATGTTTAAAAATATGACATCAATAGTGATTAAAATTTAGGCAAGAAGGTGATAGTAACACTGGGGGTTCCGCTGATCTAGGAATGGTGCCTGAGACGGTAGCACACATTTGGTACAGTTTCGCCAATAATAATCACTACCCACTATGCTGCACATGACCTACTAATTACATAACTGTGTCAAACCCCATTACATGCTGGAAACAATCTCCATTGTACTTCAGACTAAAATAGACTAGTTTGTATGACTGCAGAGTGTCAGATTTGCATACTGTAAAATTTTGGCTTTATCAGCACAACAGCTGTGCCAGCTGGTATTAACAGTGTCATCTAGGTCAACAGGACCACATTTACACAATTACTAACAGCCTCTGCCTTAAAGAGAGCAGAGATAAAACTTATCAAGGAGAATTGTTTACTGACCAAATTTGTCATAAATGTCTGCATTACAAGGTAGTCTATTCTGTGTCCGAAAGAGCCATATAATTCATTTCAAGAATCATTTCACTAATGAATGAAAATATCCAGCGCAACCATTTAGAGAAGTTTCAGGAAGCCCAGCAAGCTTCTAGGGAAAATTATCTACATGCAAAAATCTAAAATTTCAACATTTCCGTCAAGAGCATCATAAAAATTAAATTTTTAGCGTTTAAAAAAAAATTATCATTTGGCACCAATTTTGATTTTTATGCTACTAATTCTGTTCTTTGTGGTTTTGCAGTTTACCATTGAGCAGTTTTCTTTTAATGTAACGGAAATGTTGAAGTTAATGTTACCGTGAAGGGAAATGCAGTGCGACCTTCACTGCAGAATGCCCGATTTTAATACGTCTACTTCCCACTGTCTATTCTATGAGATGAATATTGATCTCTCTGCATGCCACATGCTTTTTTCCTGCCCATGTGTCTAGCAGCGATGATCTCTGCAAGGCTCAAAGACCAGCCTTGGGTGCTCAAAGACTTAGGCAGGCAGAACCTACTTGTTACATGGACAGACACATAGACCACAGAATTTTCCTAGGTCCGTCAAATTCTTTTCTGCTTCTTTCATGTCCTTATTGATTTGCTCCATCCCTTCCTCGATGCGTTCCAGTTGTTCTGATTAAATATAAGCATTATATCCCCACAGAATGAAGCAGATGGAAAAGGACAAAAAGAAAGACAAAAACTTCAGACATTCACTGTGACAAAAAAACGGACACCACAGAGCAGAGTCGGTACTCAGTACCTACTTGTTACAAGGACATATGAAAAGGCCACAGCATTTCCCTAAATCTTTTAAATTTTTCTCGGCCTCCTTCATGTCTTGGTTGATATGGTTCATGCCTTCTTCAACACGATCAAGTTGTTCTGGTCAGGACAAAGGGATGACAGTGTGGAATGAAATTTTATTTTGTCTTAAACAGAACATGATAAAGGACTATGTCAACGGAAAGTGCAAAGTTACTTCAATGCATTACGGAGATGGATGCATTGAGGCTGAGCAGATGCTGATCACTGAAGCCAGAGAATTTTTTTTTCTGTAAAATGGAATAAAATCACATTGACTATGAATTATTAGAAGTGAATACATGATCTGATCTGTTTAAACAGATAATGGCATGGGACATTTATATTTCTGTCTGTGAAGGCTCAAGACAATCCATGGACAAAGACTTTTAACAACATCTAGGTTAATAAATAAAATGTTAAGGATTAAAAGGTCATAGTTGTCACACAAATCAATGAACAAAGGCATCCTAAAAGAGAAACATGTTTGTTAGTGTTGGTTAGCCATTAACAACTAGTTGTAGACAAGAGTTAATCTAGCAAGCTGGAAAAGGAATAAGACAATTATTATTAGTTTTTTTTTGCAATTCCTTAATAACAAGCATATTTGAAAAGACAGCATAATTCATATACAGAGTTAATGCAATTAAATGTTAGATACAGTTACCCTCAATTTTAATTTTCAAAACTCATAGTAAGGGATATGCACTATTTAAGAACAATAATAATGGAAAGTTTGGACTTTATTAAAGAGCAAATAGTTGAAACATATATTTAAGTTGTTTTAAATTATGTATATATGATTTCAGTGTTTCTATTTTTGAATGGGTGTACATACTGTGAAATTCCAAAGCTGCCTAAAGCAGAATTTAAAAAAACAAAAATGGCACACCCTGTAAAAGAAGAAGCTTCATCACTTTGTTTCCTTTTCCTAAATCTTTGCTTTTCAAAGACTTCTGGACAACACTGCTGCCACTACCAGATGCGTGAGATAGCGTAACCCCAGCTAACTGAGCTCTGTGGTTCCTCCCAACAACCCCCACATCACTACAGGACACTTTAATGGTCACCTGTTACACAGTTCCAGTAAGTAAAAGACATCTGCAGCAGCCATTCTCCACTGCCACATCTCACCATTAGTGCGCCTCCCAACTGCAGCCAGCATGAAAGCTCCTTCTCTTATCTCATATTCCAGCCCTAGGTGCCTGAGTAGTCTACTGCCAAGTTCAAGCACTGTAAATAAGGAAAAATGGACGTGCATCACACAGCCACACAGTTTGGAATGTGACAGAAAGGCTTCAGTTTTGCCTACTCCCAACCAATGCCCCTCTAACACATTTTACCCGCTCATGGGCTTAAAGTGTTACTAAACCCACAACTATAAAATCAGTCTGTATATGCAGTAAAGCATGCTTGTTATACTCACTGTGCAGCCTAAGGGGTTAATCCTCTGCATTGTATAAAAAGGCTGTTGGATCCTGTCTTCTCTGATCCTCCCCTTCATTTGCTGTTTCCAATCCATCTGCCATATTTAGAGCAGCAGCGACAAATCTGCACATGCTCTATTTGGTGTATATTGCCAGACTTTTTTCTGTTTTGTGAGGGTGCATGTGATTAGCACAGGGCCAATCAATGCTGTCCAGACAGAGGGTCAGGGGTCATGCAGCCTCATAAAACAGTCAGAGGAGAATGAAAATCCCTCCTGCAAGATTAACCAGTGCTCAGCCAGACACTGGTAACAGTCACAAGACTGCTAAATACAGTGACAAGTCTGCACATGCTCTATTTGGTGTGTATTGCCAGAGAGAGGTTTTTTTTTTGGTAGGGTGCATGTGATCAGTACAGGGCCAATCACTGCTGTCCAGACAGAGGGTCAGGGGTTATGCAGCCTCATAGAACAGTCAGAGGAGAATGAAAATCCCTCCTGCAAAATTAACCAGTGCTCGGCCAGACACTGGCAACAGTCACAAGACTGCTAAATACAGTGACAAGCCTGCACATGCTTTATTTGGTGTGTATTGTCAGAGAGGTTTTTTTTGGGAGTGTGCATGTGATCAGCACAGGGCCAATCAATGCTGTCCAGACAGAGGGTTGGGGGTCATGCAGCCTCATAGAACAGTCACAGGAGAATGAAAACCCCTCCTACAAAATTAACTAGTGTCGGTCGGACACTGATAATAGTTGCAAGACTGCTAAATACTGATGCTGTGAAAAGGTATTTAGTAGTTTGTATTTACCAAAATAATTTCATTTCCATGTTGTGTGTACTGTGGGAGACCAGATATAGTGAATGCAGGGTCCTGGGGATAGTAACACTTTAACTGTAGGCCATGAACAGGTGCACTAGAGGGACATGCCTTGGGAGGAGGCAAAGCTGAAGCCTTTCTGTCACTTTTGCTACTGGCACGGCTTTCTGATGTGCACTTTCCTTTTTTTCAGTTGATGATATGGCGAGATGATCCCTTGGGGAGCTGTACCTAGCTGGGTTTGAATCACTGGGTCAATCCAGTGGAGCTCTGTTTATCTGGGTCTCAGTAAGCAAGCCGAAACATTGTCATATAGGGGACATGCCTAGTCTATAAAAATACAGACTTTCAGAAATGCTGGTATAGCCATGATTTCACCTTTACAGAGGCCCTGACAGCAACTTAAAAGATTTTAGATAAATGTACAGAAAAATAAATCCTTATTTGCAGCATTTTTCTTTTCAATAAACATTTATTGATTCATTTGCAATGGGCCTTGCTGGCAAGCTTGACTACTTCAAGAGCAGGGGCGGACTGACCATTTGGAAACTCTGGCACTGTCCGAGGGCCCGGGGTCAGTAGGGGGCCCCATGAGATGCCCCTGGTACCTTTTTCATAGGCTTTTTTGAGTTTGGGCAAGGACACAGGGGCCCCATGATCCCCTATTGCCCGGGGGCCCCATGAGTTGTCAGTCCACCCCAGTTCAAGAGAGTCAATATTTAAAACAGCCCCCACTTTTCTTGCATGTCATAGGTCTCTCCTCTTCTTGCATTGTTTAGTTACTGCCTATGCTGGCTCAGCTCCTCTGTTCCCCCCACCTTCCTTCTTAACCTGCTATGTAGCTGCCAGGGAGGTGTGAAAGGGAATACAAGGGGAGCAAATGATAGGAGGAGAAAAGGTGAAGTAACTGAAAGTTTGGTGGATAAGATATGTTGTTACTGATGACAAAAAGGTGTGCAAAAGGGTTGATATTTCTGGAGGTGTCTGTAACATGGACATTATTTACCACTATTGGAAGATTTGTCAATGCAGCATAAACTACAGTTTAACTTTCTAAATGTAAAATATTGCACCTAGGATAAAACAGTCCTCTGATAGCATACAATATTGGTGGTACAGTTTTTGGCAATACTACAGAGGGAAAGGATTTGAGGTGCTCATTTCTGATTATTCCAAAATGACGAAACAGGGTAGCCTAGCAGTGAGGAGAGTGAATACTGGGGTACATCACTAGAGGGGTCACCAGCAGGAGAAAGGAGGTCCTGATTCCCCTATATAGATCTTTAGTTAGACCTCATTTAGAATACTGTGCCCAGTTCCAGAGACCTCACTTATAATATTACATTGACAAAGTAGAACAAGTCTGGAGATGGTTAACAAAAATGGTGAAAGGTCTAGGGGAAAAAACATATCAGGAGAGACTTCAGAACATAATATGTACAATCTGGAGGGAAGGAAAGGGGAGAAAATAAATACAATGAGGGTGTGAATAAAATTCAGAAGGACAGCATTTTCAATATGAAGTGAGAGTTGGTGATGTCACTACTCTGCTGCTAACAGTTTCTTGCTGGAAAGGAAGCTGTACATGAGGACTTGCAGTGCAAACATCACCCTGCTTCATTCATTCTGTAGCTTTGTACTTCATCTACCTCTCTTATGGGTTCCTGATCATTACCCTTCAGACATCAGATCACCAGTCACCAGGGAAGCAACTTTCACATGAGGAAGCAAAACACTGCCTCTACCAAAATGGCCTACTCCTCTAAGAGACAGTGTGGAATAAGACATAAGTCAGTAAAAGAGAAAGATCAGCTGCAAGGAGCCTATAGGCTGGTGATTAGTTCATTGCCCTCTGCTTGCCTTTTTTAAACATAACTTCTTCAATAAATGTCTTCTTTAAATGTGTTTCCTCTACATGACAAAAAGTCTGTACCATTAGCCTACTAAAACACCAAAGCTCTTTGTACATCATGTATAACATGTTCCAATAGCCAAAAATATTTCATTAGATTAAAGTATTACTAAACCCACAACAGTAAAATCACCCTGTATATGCATATGTCATAGTGTAGGGCAGCAGTGGCACATCTGCACATGCTCAGTTTGGTGAGTATTGCTAGAGAGGTTTTTTGGGGGGAGGGTGCATGTGATCAGCACAGGGCCAATCAGCCCTGTCTTGACAGAGGGTAATGGTTCATGCAGCTTCATAGCACAGTCAGAAGAGAATGAAAACTCTTCCTACAAGATTAACTAGTGCTCAGGTTAAAGCAGAGCTCCACCCAAAAGGGGAAGTTCCGCTTTAAGCACTTGTCTCCCACTCCCCATTAAGGATTGGCACCCTTGTGGAGCGCGGGGGGCCGAACCCGAATTTGACAAGTATCCGCTCCCACTTCTGCTGCGATTGCCTAAGGCGATCGGGAGCGGAAGTTGTCCTCCCTCCCTGTAGTCTTCTGGGACATGAGACAGGTCCCAGAAGACTACGGGGCCATTCACGAAGCGCTTATGTTTTGTGATATTTCGTTTTCCTGAAACCAAGAGGTAAAAAGGTGACAGGGCAGTGTCCTCCAGCCCATAGCCTATGACTGACAGCCTCAGCTCTGTTCCTGTGCGTTGTTTGAAGGGGGTGTGTCCCTTCCCTCCAATCAGCTATCAGAGCTATTGTACAGTGTGTACCTGCAGCTCTCTGCCCCCTGCTTTGTGAGTCTGTGAAAAAGCCTTTTCTTCTCTGAGTTTTGCAAGAATGTACAGGACAAATTACAGCAGACAAACAGGTACAACTTACATAGGAATATTTGGTTCATCTCTGTATTACCTGAGGCCAGTCACTTCACTGGGTATAGTTAAGGGTTTACAACCACTTGGGTAAAGTTTATCATCTTTAACCACTAGCCTACAGGGCACTTATACCCCCTTCCTGCCCAGGCCAATTTCCAGCTTTCAGCGCTGTTTCATTTTTGAATGACAATTGCGCGGTCATGCAACACTGTACCCATATGAAATTTTTATCATTTTTTTGTGACAGATAGAGCTTTATTTTGGTGGCATTTAATCACCTCTGGGTTTTTTATTTTTTCTTAAACAAACCAAAAACCACTGAAAATTTTGAAAAAAAAAAAAGTTTTTTCTTAGTTTTTGTTATAAAATTCTGTAAATAAGTGATTTTTCTCCTTCACTGATGTGCGCTAATGAGGCTGCACTGATGGGCACTGATAGGCTGCACTGATGGACACTGATGAGGAGACACTGGTAGGTGACACTGATGGGCATTGACAGGCATCACTGATGGGCACTGAAAGGCAGCACTCATATATGGCACTGATAGGTGGCACTGATAGGTGGCACTGACTGGCACTGATAGGCGACACAGACTGGCACTGTTAGGTGGCACTGACTGGCACTGTTAGGCGGCACTGATAGGCAGCACTGACGGGCACTGATAGGCGGCACTGATGCACACTGATAGGCGGCAGTGACTGGCACTGATAGGCGGCACTGACTGGCACTGATTGGCAGCACTGATAGGTGGCACTGACTGGCACTGATAGATGGCATTGACTGGCACTGATAGGTGACACTGAAAGGCAGCTCAGATGGGCACTGATATGTGGCATTGATGTAGCACTGATGGGCACTGAAATGTGGCACTGATGGGCACTGACAGGTGGCATGGATGAGCACTGAGAGCTGGCACTAATGGACACTGACAGGTGGCGCTGCTGGGGCTAAACAGATCATCAGCGCACACTGATCATATGACATCCTCCCAGAACGAGAGAACCACCTTGTGTCCATCATATTACTATATGGTGGGCGGGAGGCGGTTAAAGCGGTTGTAAACCCTCACATACACCCAGTGAAGTGACTGACCTCAGGTGATACACAGAGATTAAACAAATCCTCCTACATATGTTGTACCTGTCTATCTACAGCCATCTTTTCTCTACATCCATTCAAGTGCAGAATTTACACAGGGTCTCTCAGCTCTGAAAATTAGGGGGCAGGGAAGTGAAGTTACATCAGTGAGGAGAACTCTGACAGCTGACTGCCCCTTCTGACAGCCCCCTTCACACAGCACACAGGAACAGAGCTGAGGCTGTCAATCTGCTGGAGGTCCCTCCCCTGTCACTATATTTCTATTGGTGTCAGGAAAAGTTGTCAGAAGTGATTCATGTTTATAGCAGAGGAATGAGGCAGCAGACAGAAGTGGCACTTAGTGCTCTGGATTGAGACAAGTACACACTATAGAGGGATATGCATTGTTCATATTTCACGTCTGAGGTTTAAAACCACTTAATAGGTGAAAATTGTGAAAATTTAAAATCAGTCCAAAAAAATGAATGCAAAGGTGGATATTTGGTGAACAATAGGGAGGATCGTACATGTCAAATGAGGCTGCAGACAGTATTACACAATGGGCACAATTCACTAAGCGGTATCTTACCGCATCCGAGTATGTGGTAGGATACCGCATAGCATTTAAAAAAAAAACATTTGAATTCACTGAAAAACACTACTAAATTACTGCATGAGTTATTTTATCAAGTCTTGTGGTATTTTAGTATTGAAAACCATGCAGTAATGATTCAGCTGTCAGCGGGGTTCCCACTGACAGCTGAATGTAAAAGAGAGAATTGCCAGCAATAAAATAATGGTGTGGGGTCCCCCCATCCATGCCAAGCCCTTCAAGTCTGGTATGGATTTTGAGGGGAACCCCCATGCCAAAATTTAAAAAAAAATAGTGTGGGGCCCCCCCCCAAAATCCATACCAGAACCTTAGCCAAGCATGCAGCCTGGCAGGTCAGGAAAGGGGGGGGATGAACAAGCCCTCCCCCCTCCGGAACCATACCAGGCCACAAAGCACCTTGCCCCATGTTGATGGGGACAAGGACCTCTTCCCCACAAACCTGGCCGGTGGTTGTGGGGGTCTGCGGGCTTATTGGAATCTGGAAGCCCCCAGAATCCAGTTTTGTGGGGCCCCCAGATCCCGCCCCCCCTTGCTAAAGAGGGCATGTGTCCTGGTATGGTTCAGGGGGGGGTGCACGTTCGCCCCCCCCTTTCCTGACCTGCCAGGCTGCATGCTCGGATAAGGGTTTGGTATGGATTTTGGGGGGATGCCACGCCATTTGTTTTCACATTTTGGCATGGGGGTTCCCCTCAAAATCCAAACCAGACCCAAAGGACTTAGTATGGATGGGGGGAGGACCCCACGCCATCTTTATTATTTTTTAATTGCTGGCAATAATTTTTTTTTTACATTCAGTTGTCAGTGGGGAACCCCGCTGACAGCTGATGACTCATAGGTTGCTAAGAGTCCTTAACAACCCACGACAGTACTGACAGATACCAGTACATACTGCATGCCTGGACCACTACTTAATTATCGCATGCATTTAATTATTTATTTCCTTTTGTGAATTGACTTTAAGGTCTTTTTATGCGGTATTTACCATGTGTTTTTGCTGTTTTTGGAAAATACCTCATACTTAGGATAGTGAATTGACATTCAGTATCGTATGCGATATGTGGTCCTGTGACTGACTTAACTCATGCGATAAGCTTTAGTGAATTGTGCCCACTAAATAGCAAAGGGTCCACAGAACTGAATGCACTGTGATAAAGGAGTCAATAAAGCTGTGTAAAAGAGAGTTGGTAAAGTCCCAATGATGCATGCACTTGAAGACAGCCAGTTCCAATACAGGCTAGAAGGAGCTCTGTGAAAAACAAGGGGAACAGCTAATAAAGTGCATACTGCACTTAGAAGCGCTGTTCCCCTTCCTTCCTGTTCCAAAAAATGAATCCCTTCATGTGAAAACACTTTAATGGACAAAAAAAACTCTAAAAGACATATAAATTATAAAAAAATTGATAGAATTTTACTTGAGCATTTAAAGCAGGCAGTGTGATATCTACAATGGCGCATACTAGCATTCGTTTTCACTGCAATAACTGCATGATACAAGAATGCACAAATGGATGTTTTGAGGATAGCAAGGTGTCTAACTACAGGCCTGAGTGTGATCTATCTCCTACTGGAGGAAGAAAGCCAGGTGCAGGAAAACACTTTGCCTTTTAATATGCATCTTAATGTCTGCTACACTCCAACAACTTTCAACTAGATTTCTTTAAGTGATATTGTAGGTCACTTTCCATTTTCTGTTTTCAGCTATTAAACTACACTGCAGTGTTTAGATTCTGCAGTGAATCCTATTTCAAATATCATGGTACACAGTATGACAATGCAGGCGGAAAACTGCCTTCCTTGGTATTCTGATGATATAACGACTTCTTTCGGATTCTGAATAATTTAACAGAAAGGAAGAATGAAGCTTTTAGTGAAGCTGCTAAGTGCTCCATTGTATTGACCAGTGTCAATTAAACTGAGGGTTTACCATATATTTACTCATCTCTGGACAGTCAGATGAACAAGCATCAATGACTCACTTGGCTTTGTTACCAGCTACATCTTTTATTTATGTATGGCGTACACTACCGCAATGCATCCTATCAGAAGATGTTGGGATTTTTTTTTTCAGAACACTGACGATTAATATTCTTTATAATTTTATAATGGTAATATTATTGATAATATTATTTATAAACATGTAATTCAGGTTAAAGATCCAATCATTGTCCTGTACATTCCAAAGCTGGTAATGAACTGAACACACAAGATGGCTTCTGTGCTGTCATCTGGAACAGCATGTGACATGATACAATAATGCTAAGGGTAGAGAATAAACAGTGTGAATTATTGCCAATTTGTGTAATTGTATTCTGTGATAAGTGAGACAAACCCCTCTGTTAGCCATGGGTATGATTCATTCTCTCCAGCAATTATACAAATAATGACCATTTGCATATTCATGGGCAATTTACTTGCTGGGAATATAAATACATTGTTTACTTTATAACCGATTACGAGGGTTTATAGTTGGGAGATTATGTAACATTTGCTAGTTTGTTAAGATTTTTAGTAAGTATACTTACTGTATATACAGTTGTGTTCAAAATAATAGCAGTGTGTTGAAAAAAGTGAATAAAGCTCAAAATCCTTCTAATAGCTTTTATTTCCATACACACAAATGCATTGGGAACACTACACATTCTATTCCAAATCAAAACATGAAGAAAAATATATCAAATTTGTGTTGTTCCTCTAAATAAAATGAAGAAAAGTGAATATCAGACTGCTCAAAAAAATAGCAGTGTTTGTATTCTTCTTTACAAACTCAAACATTCACTATATAAACTGAAAAATGTTTGAAGATTTTTCTTTCCTTTGAATCACTTAATTAATATTTAGTTGTATAAGCACTGTTTCTGAGAACTGCTGTACATCTGTGTTGCATGGAGTCAACCAACTTCTGGCACCTGTGAACAGATATTCCAGCCCAGGATGACTGGACTACATTCCACAGTTCTTCTCTATTTCTTGGTTTTGCCTCAGAAACTGCATTTTTGATGTCACCCCACAAGTTTTCTATTGGATTAACATCCGGGGATTGGGCTGGCCACTCCATAACGTCAATCTTGTTGGTCTGGAACCAAGATGATGTACGTTTACTGGTGTGTTTGGGGTCGTTGTCTTGTTGGAACACCCATTTCAAGGGCATTTCCTCTTCAGCATAAGGCAGCATGACCTCTTCAAGTATTCTGATGTATTCAAATTGATCCACGATCCCTGGTATGCGATAAATAGGCCCGACAACGTAGTATAAGAAACATCCCCATATCATGATGCTTGCGCAACCATGCTTCACTGTCTTCACAGTGTACTGTGGCTTGAATTCAGTGTTTGGGGGTCGTCTGACAAACTGTCTCCGGCCACTAGACCCAAAAAGAACAATCTTACTTTCATCAGTCCACAAAATGTTGCACCATTTCTCTTTAGGCCAGTCAATGTGTTCTTTGGCAAATTGTAACCTCTTCAGCACGTCTTTTTTTCAACAGTGGGACTTTGCGGGGACTTCTTGCAGATAGCTTGGCTTCACATAGGCGTCTTCTAATTGTAACAGTACTCACAGGTAACTTTACACCTTCTTTCATCTTCCTGGAGCTGATTGTTGGCTGAGTCCTTGCCATTTTGGCTGTTCTTCTATCCATTCGAATGGTAATTTTTCGCTTTCTTCCAGGTTTTGGTTGCCATTTTAAAGTATTTGCGATCATTTTAGCTTAGCAGCCTATCATTTTCTTCACTTCTTTATATGTTTTCCCCTCTCCAATCAACTTTTTAATCAAGGTACGCTGTTCTTCTGAACAATGTCTGGAACGACCGATTTTCCTCAGAATTTCAGAGAGAAATGCACTGTAACCAGCATGTACAACATTTGCTGCCTTCCTTCCTTAAATAAGGGCAATAATTGCCACCTGATTTTTAAAGAATGAATGACCTCACTAATAGAACTCTACACTGCTATTATTTCGAACATGCACCTTTCAATTATTGATTCAATTACACAGAATCAGCAGCATGCATGTCATGACTGTTGGGTCTGTTGGATTTCTATTACTCTACTACACCAGCTAGTAAATTATTTGCCATGTAGAAATATCATTTCTACCAAAAACAGTGATTGATCAGGTTAGTGATGTCTGACTGCTATTATTTTGAATACAACTGTACATATATATATATATATATATATATATATATATATATATTTATTCTTTTTAATAGAAATTAAAAGATACATATACTTCTGCAGAGTTTCCCTAGGTTTGCTCTCTAGTATTTTGGAAGTGGGAAGAGTGGGTAACAGAATGTCCAAGGTTGTTTCTATTAAAGGTGATATTAAAACTAAATTATAACTTGATTTGATTTTCTGACACATCCTGTAGTACAATTACACATACTGTATCTCTTTATGCCTGATGTTTTACTGAAAACTGTTATTGCATTTAGGTGAAAACCTTTGTTGGGTAATCATGTAAAGTCAAATTCTTCTATCTCCAAATACAGTGGGTAAAATAAGTATTGAATACATCACCATTTTTCTCAGTAAATATATTTCGAAAGGTGTTCACCACATGTCGGTAACAACCCATGAAATCCATACATACAAAGAAACCAAAACAAATAAGTTCAGAAATTAAGTTATGTGTAATAAAATGGAATGATACAGAGAAAAGGTATTGAACACGCTAACTGAAATTTATTTAATACTTCGCACAAAATCCTTCGTTGGTAATGAAAGCTTCAAGACGCCTCCTGTATGGAGAAACTAGTGGCATGCATTGCTCTGGTGTGATTTTGGCCCAGTCTTCAAATCTTGAAGGTTCCGTGGACCTCTTATATGAACTCTGATCTTTAGTTCTTTCCATAGATTTTCTAACAGATTCAAACCAGGTGATTGGCTGTGCCATTCTAGCAGCTTTATTTTCTTTCTTTGAAACCAGTTGAGTTTCCTCGGCTTTGTGTTTGGGATCATTGTCTTGCTGAAATGTCCACCCTCGTTTCATCTTCATCATCCAGGTAGATGGCAGCAGATTTTAAAAAACAGCTCCACACCATGATGTTTCCACCTCCAAACTGCACTGTTGGTATGATCTTTTGGGGGTGATGTGCATTTGACCTCCAAACATGGTGTGTATTATGGCATCCAACAAGTTCCATTTTGGTCTCATCTAACCAGACTATTCTCCCAGTATTTCACAGGCATGGCTAAATGTTTGCAGCAAACTTTAAACGATCTTCAACATGCTTTTTGTTCAGCAATGGAGTCTTGCATAATGTACATGCATACAGGCCATGGCGGTTGAGTGTATTACTTATTGTTTTCTTTGAAACAATTGTACCTACTAATTCAAGGTTTTTTGAAGCTCTCCATAAGTGGCCCTTGGCTCTTGGACAACTCTTCTGAAAATTCTTTTCACTCTTCTCTCATAAATCTTGCGAAGACTACCTGGTCGTAGCCAGTTTATGGTGAAATTATGTTCTTTCCACTTCCGGATTATGGCCCCAACAGTGCTCATTGGAACATTCAGAAGTTTAGAAATTCTTCTGTAACCAATGCCATCAGTATGTTTTGCAACAATAAGGTTGCAAAGGTCTTTAGATAGCTCTTTGCTTTTAACCATCATGAGATGTTTCTTGTATGAAACCTTGGTAATTAGACACCTTTTTATAGGCCATCAGGTAAAACTGAACCAGCTGATATTAATTTGCACTGACAAGGGGCAGGATTGCTTTTTAATTACTAATTTCAGCTAGTGCCGTGATTTTTCATACCTTTTTGCACCTCCCTTTCTTCATGTGTTCAATACTTTTTCCCTGTGTCATTCCATTTTATTACACATAACTTAATTTCTGAACTTTGTTTGGTTTCTTTGTATGTATTGATTGCATGGGTTGTTACCAACATGTGGTGAAAATTTCACGTCAATAGCACCTTTAGAAATATATTTACCTAGAAAAATGGTGACATTTTCAATACTTAATTTACCCGCTGCCAACTCATGCTGGATCCAGGCATATATAAAAACATGTAACATAATGCAGTTGTGTATTATTTTAAATATGGATTCCAGGTATGGATATTTTATACATAGTCACATTGGCCCAGCTTGGCCATTACCTGGCCAATCCCCATGGAAGCTAGAAATCACTGTAGTAGGCACTGCTACTCTATGGATCTCCACCAGCTCCTGGACAGTCTGAGGTGCAACCTGGTGGCGTCGGATAGACCAAAATATGATATCCCAGAGGTGTTCGATTGGATTTAGGTCAAGCGAGCATGGGGACCATTCAATGGTATTAATTCCTTAATCCTCCAGGAACTGCCTTCATACTCTCACCACATGAGGTCTGGCATTGTAGTGCACCAGGAGGATCCCAGGACCCACTGCACCAGTGTAGGGTCTGACAATGGATCCAAGGATTTCATCCCTATACCTACTGGCAGTCAGGGTGCCATTGTTCAGCCTGTAGAGGCCTGTGTGTCCCTCTATGGATATGCCTCCCCAGACCATCACTGACCTACCACCAAAACGGTCATGCTGAATGATGTTACAGGTAGCATAATGTTCTCCATGGCTTCTCCAGACCCTTTCATGTCTGTCACATGTGCCCAGGGTGAACCTGCTCTCATCTGTGAGAAGCACAGGGCACCAGTGGCAGACCTGCCAATTCTAGTGTTCATTGGCAAATGTCAGTCAAGCTCTATGGTGCTGGGCAGTGAGCACAGGGCCCACTAGAGGATGTCAGGCCCTCTGGCCACCCTCATGATGTCTGTTTCTGATTGTTTGATTAGAGACATTCACACCAGTGGCCTGCTGGAGGTCATTTTGCAGGGTTGTGGCAGTGCTCATCCTGTTCCTCCTTGCACAAAGGAGCAGATACCGGTCCTGCTGTTGGATTAAGGACCTTCTACGGTCCTCTCCAGGTTTCCTAGAGTAACTGCTTTCTCCTGGAATCTCCTCAATGCTCTTAAGACTGTGCTGGATGACACCTTCTGGCAATGGCACATATTGATGTGCCATCCTAGAGGAGAAACCTCTGTAGGGTCCAGATATCACCTCATGCTACCAGTAGTGATACTGACCTTAGCCAAATGAAGAACTAGTGAAAAACAGTCAGAAAAGATGAGTAGGGAAAAAAATGTCAGTGGCCTCCACCTGAAAAACTATACCTGTTTCGGGGGTTGTCTCATTGTTGCCCATCTAGTGCACCTGTTGTTAATTTTATTAACACCAAAGCAGCTGAAACTGATTAACAACCCCTCTGCTACCTTAACTGACCAGATCAATATCCCAGGAGTTTCATTGTTGTGAAGCTATACTCTGATTAAAAAGTGTTCCTTTAATTTTTTTGAGCAGTGTACATACACTGGTCCAAGCTAAACCAATGTAACTATGTATGTATTAAATAAACATATCTGGAATTCCACTTTCACTCTAAAGCCTTGCTTAGGCAGGCAGGAGTCTCTACCACCGCTCTGAAAATGACCTGCAGTGAATCACTTTTCAAAGGGGCAGTAGAGCAGAGGCTTTAAGGAGGTTTTTCTTCCAGCTGAAGCTGGATCTTGTATTGAAATATCTTGCCACAGCAGCAAGCCAACCAATTTATTTCAATGTGCGAGTTCAACAAGCTGAGTTTTCGTTGTGCCTGTGAAGCAAAATGCCATAGTTGTGGCATGTCTAAAGCCCGCCATAGACAGTTCCCGCTGAACCAGATGAGATTCGAACCATGTATGGGAAGGCTGAATGTACCCAACTCAATCAACTTGGGTACAACTAGCCTGCCGTAATTTACATGCGGCTGTTATAGCAAATAGGTGGGGGGGGGGCTTCACGGGAGGGATTCCCCTTTCAACACTGTCTGTGTCCTTGTCCCGTGGTTGCAGGACAGAAACTTGCTCTGTCTATGGCCAGCCTAAGACCCCGCTTTGCTACATGTTATCTTTTAGGTGGGTGGTCGGGGGCAGTAAAATAATGGGTCACTTGTTTTTATGTAGTGGGTCGTTATCTGTGTGTTACTTCTTAAAGAATTATTGGAAGACTCTAGAGGAGCTGCACTGTTTTTACCGCCCCCTCGCTGCCTGTGTAAACAAGACCTAACAAAGTAAGTACTGTCACCCTCCTGGCTGTGCTGCCTTTAGAAATGTATAAATCACAGCATTAGTAATCCTTTGGCAGGTGGAGTTCAGCTTGAAGAAACTGGATAAGCACAACAGCTATGAAGCTATTAGTTTTCAAAGGCGAGATCAGCAATGACATGCTCTATACATCCGCAGTGCAGGTCTTCTTGAGGGTTATGGGAGGCCCAAGTCTTTATTTAAATCAGAAAACTGGTTTAAGATATATCACAAATAAACAAAGCAAATATGTTGCATAGCAATCAGATGTCAATGCAGAAGATAAAAAACTGTGAATTAAACAATCAATTTTCCATACATGATATATTCTGAAGTACCTGCAAGGCTTTTAAACATTTAATATGGCTGTCCATATTAATGTTTAATGATGAGTAGGTCCTCATCAGGCTATTTTTTCAACAGAAACACACTAAACTCGATCAGCAAAGCATGGATTCAGCAGGTGCTATTTATTTTATATATTTACGTACAATTTTGTTTTTGAACACCCTGATAAAGGTAGAAAAATTACAGTGACATTTCTAGATACATCTATTAGTTTATTTGTGCTGGATGACACCTTTTATTAGTTTATTTGTTCAACTATTTACACTGCCTTCCAACTCTGAATGCTTAGTATATTGATTACTCATTATCTTTTAAAGGCCGAATTGATCCTTACAATCCTTTTTTTTATGCCATTTATAAAAAAAAAATGCTGTACAAATGTCACAGCATTTGCACAGCTGTTACAAATAATCCCCATAATGAGTCTGATATGTTTGTTTTCTAAGATCATCAACTCAAATGGTTATTTCCTATGACCATCAACTCCATCTAGTGGCCTTAATGCAGTACTTTCCTGACTGAAGTGTTTCAGGAAAATACCACAGCATGGCCACTAGAAGCAACTGATGATCAAAGTAAACAAACAATGGAACTGATGATCATAGGTAATAAAAATATTAGACACATTATGATGATTATTCAGGGCGACTGTGTAAACGCTCTAACATTCATAAAGCATTTGTTTTATAAATAGATCCCTATATGTATAAAGCAGTGAATCTGACAATTAGAAAACATTCACTGCAGACAATTTTTCCAGGTGCGTGCATTTTAAATGAGAGTGATTGATTCACAAGCAGTGAATGTTTGGTGAAAATCACATTCACTGCTTCATAAATACACTATATTGCCAAAAGTATTGGGACGCCTGCCTTTACACACACATGAACTTTAATGGCATCCCAGTCTTAGTCAGTAGGGTTCAATATTGAGTTGGCCCACCCTTTACAGGTATAACAGCTTCAACTCTTCTGGGAAGGCTGTCCACAAGGTTTAGGAGTGTGTCTATGGGAATGTTTGACCATTCTTCTAGAAGCGCATTTGTGAGGTCAGGCACTGATGTCGGACAAGAAGGCCTGGCTCGCAGTCTCTGCTCTAATTCATCCCAAAGGTGTTCTATCAGGTTGAGGTCAGGACTCTGTGCAGGCCAGTGAAGTTCCTCCACCCCAAACTCGATGATCCATGTCTTTATGGACCTTGCTTTGTGCACTGGTGTGCAGTCATGTTGGAACAGGATGGGGCCACCCCCAAACTGTTCCCACAAAGTTGGGAGCCTGAAATTGTCCAAAATGTCTTGGTATGCAGATGCCTTAAGAGTTCCCTTCACTGGAACTAAGGGGCCAAGCCCAACCCCTAAAAAACAACCCCACACCATAATCCCCCCTCCACCAAACTTTATACTTGGCACAATGTAGTCAGGCAAGTACAGTTCTGGCAAACGAGTAACCCAGACACGTCCATTATCAGACACAGAAGCGTGATTCGTCACTCCAGATAACACGTCTCCGCTACTCTAGAATCCAGTGTCGGCGTGCTTTATACCACTGCATCCGACGCTTTGCATTGCACTTGGTGATGTAAGGCTTGGATGCAGCTGCTCGGCCATGGAAACCCATTTCATGAAGCTCTCTATGTACTGTTGTTGTGCTAATCTGAAGGCCACACACAGTTTGGAGGTCTTTAGCTATTGACTCTGCAGACAGTTGGTGACTTCTGCACACTGTGCTCTTCAGCATGTGCTGACCCCACTCTTCATTTTACGTGGCCTGTTGCTGTTGTTCCCAGTTGCTTCCAATTTGTTATAATACCACTAACAGTTGACCGTGGAATATTTAGTAGCAAGGAAATTTCACTGATGGACTTATTGCACAAGTGGCAACCTATCACGGTACCACTCTTGAATTCACTGAGCTCCTGAGAGCGACCCATTCTTTCACAAATGTTTGTAGAAGCAGTCTGCATGCCTAGGTGCTTGATCTTATACACCTGTGGCCATGTAGGTGATTGTAACACCTGAATCCAATGATTTGGAGGGCTGGCCCAATACCTTTGGCAATATAGTGTATGTCTTCATGGTTATCCTTGTTTTGTTTTCCTGCACTCATGACATGTTTAGCTGCAGCTGGATTCTTCATTTTTCAGCAGCCTCCTTGTGTGAATGCATACATATGGCAGTACTTCAAGCACAACCATTTTTTATTTGGTCCAGTTACTGTATGTAATTAAAACCTAACTTGGGGCACATAACAATAATTAAATTTGTCCCCTATCCACACTAATAAAGAATCTATTGCTTGTTTTATCCAGGGAATAGGCTTTTACTTGATAATACTCAACTTAGTTCATAGTCCCACACTGGATTATGGCCAAGCACGCCTACCAGCAGCCATGTCTCATCTGATGATGTGGCTGCTGGCCCTGCACTGCCTACAGTGATGCAGGCATGATGATGTTATCGTGAGGCTGGTCAAGGATTGGCAAGAAAAGCAGATTCAGGAGACGGGTCCTCACATCTAGAAATATCAAGCAACAGATTGGTGGGGATAATTTACATTTTTTTTATGCGCCCAGAGCATGCTTCCAAGCACTGCTAGCATAATTGTCTAAATTGTATCTGTCAAGAGAAAACTACAATGGTTTTGGTTTGATGTTTATTCTGTTATGTTTATCATTTCTAAAAAATGTTTTATATTGGCATCTTTTTTTTTTACAAATATATATTGAATACATGACAAAGAGTTCCCATAGCACTAGGGGTTAGCTAAAGTAGTCGACAGAAGCTGACTGCTTTTTTTCTTTCTCTGCCAATGACTGGCTAATCACAGTGCAGCAATTCATGCTAAACCCCTCCCTTTTAGCATTTTAGGGATGTTTACGCAAAGCTGCTTGAATTTAGGCATGCATTTTGCTTGAGTATAGGCAGTAAAAGTAAAAACTACATTATTCAGGCTTCCTAGGTGTTTGGCTTTCCTCTACCCTAATTTTTGCTTTTGGACTAAAAAAAAACTAGGATAGATAGATAGATTGAAAAATCTGCTTTGTTTAGAATACACAGAAAATAACATCTGAAAGAAGGAGTAGGTCATAGGCCCAAATGGAGTGCCAGGAAGGGACATTTTAGGAAAAAAACTGAGATTCACCACCTTGTACTCAAGATGACAACCAGATTCACAAACCTAAATAGACCCAAAAGAACCAGAGTTAAGTTATATAACCTGCCTAGCAGACTGGCATCATCAGTAGTCAGACAAACTTTACCTACACTTCTGCTGTTAATCATATAGAAAGCTCTAATTTGGAGCATGGATTAGATAAACACTCCAATGGACGTTGGTGATGACAACAAAGACGTCTATAATATACTTCACATAGGAAAATGGTTGAACAATAAACAATGAGAATTTCCAGATTTTACTAAGCCATAATGGATAGCACTATCTGGAGAGGGGAAATCTAGCCCATGTAATAATGGCACCAAAAATGAGTGTGGTTTGAAGCAAGTGCCTCAAGACTGAGTTCTCTCTTCTTTGTTCTCCACTCTCGTGCTACCAGTGAAACGTGTTGTATCTTGTGGTGCATACCTTCTAGCCACTTTTGAGTTAATTGTTCAGCCATTTCCTTATAACTTTGGTGATGTCAGTCTGCTGGGCATCTTATATAATTTACTTTGGAACTCCTAGGTCTGATAAGGTTTGCATAGTGCAAATCCAATTGGTTTGATTTTAACCTTTTGGTTGGTTCAGTATTTGGGGTTCAGGTCTTCCTTTGGAGTTGGACCTATTGGCTATTTAAGTTTTCCTTTGGAGTTGGACCTATTGGCTATTTAAGTTTTCCTTTGGAGTTGGACCTATTGGCCATTCAAGTTTTGGTCTTCCCAGCACTCTGATACAGCTAGTTATATGGGTAACTGTACAAACTATGGGTTGCTTTGATATGACCTTTCATTGGTACATATGGCTTATCCCAATACGTGGTGAAGCCTATTTTAAATATTTTTAAAGTTGGCTCTTTTCCAAATCAAAAATGCAAGGTGACATAAAATGTTTTCCCTTTTTGGATATATTGTACAGTTTACAGAAATGTATTTATAATTTGTTTTCATTTTTTTTATTACTTTGTGGCCAAATAATCTTTAATGCTTATATCGCCTTCAAATATCTTTCTTTTGTACACTCAGCAACATTGTAAGCCAATGGCAACTCTTCATCCAGCCATTCTACATCTTGACAGATAGCTGGATGATCATCTGGGATTATCAATTTCAAGCTACAGCAATATGATCTTCCTCATGTATAAACAGGGTTGATGACTGGACCAGCATTGACCTGCTTATTTCTGATGCAACAGAAATGCGGTCCAAAGCTTAGCTACAGTTCTAAAAAGCCATTCTGCCATGTCACCTGAAGTGACATATGGATCCATTTAAAAGCTGACTTAGCTTGAGGGTACAACAAGCCATTTATATTGAAACCCTGGCAAGTACATAAAACTCTCTGTTTTTTATTGTGTTTATGATGAATATATAGAACAAAAACACAGTGGTGGGCACTCGTGGGAATGGTTTCCTTTGTTGGCCTGTGACAAATACGTAAATGGACATTTTTGGGAATATCCTATAAAGTGATCCCTAAATGATATATTGATATACATATTACTGTTTTCCATTGGCGTATAAAACAAAAATGAAAGCTGTGACTTTGGTATAATTAAATTGTATAGAATAAACCATTATAAATATGAAACTTTTGCATTTCTATGACCTTTTTTTAAAAGGTCCTCTCCATCCATCTGTATTTCTCTTACTTCTGGCTGAAATATCTCTTGAAACAAGTGCTATTTATCCCCTGACATCCATTTGCAATTGAGCTACTGTTTTCTCAGCTGCTCATCAGCTAAAGCAGGGGTCTCCAAATATTCGAAACAAAGAGCCAGTTTTACTGCCCTGCCCTTCAACTTAGAAGGGCCAGACTGTGGCCAGAGGGAGTAAAAAATTCCCTGGCATCATTGGAAGTATAGAGCACCATTGGCTTGGTGGTCAGTGGGAGCAAAAAAATGTAATTATTGGTATAAGTGAGAGAATTAGTATCGTCTCTGCTGCCAGCGGGAAAAATACTACCCCACTGATGGTGTCAGTGGAAGGAATAGGCCAGATAAAGTCAAGCAAAGGGCAACATCCAGCCCCTGGGCCTCAGTTTTGAGACCCCTGAGCTAAAAAAACAAGTTATAAGTTACAGAAGAAGGGAGGACTCACCTCTGTTGTACCATACAGACAGTTATTTGAGGATTGTGTAATTCACTTCCAACTGATAACATGAACAGATCTAGACCTATTATGTGACAGATTAAATTGTTTTCAGGGGCCAATTTCGGTATATTTTGGAAATGTACCACTTCCTTTCCCAAATTTTCCAACAACTAAAGTGTTTCCTGGCGGACTGACCCTTTAAAAGAAGTGTCAGATCTAAATAAAACATTACTTTATATGATCAAGCCACAAAAATAACAGTCAATACCTTACCTGCACAAAAACTAAGATATCTGAAATGTATCTGACATTGGTTTGTATGTTGTAGTTAAAAACTAGGTGCTATGGTAGTTTTGGGGAAATGTTACTTTTGGCAGCATCTTTCCATTGAACAACTGAACAGGAAGTCAACAACACACAATACCCCATTTTTATTTTAAAGGAGACCAGTCAAAATTCAAAGTTCAGTAATAAACATGTTAAACGAGTGGATGCATTTTTATATTTGGGAAAGTCCATTAATTCCAAAGTCAAATGTTAACAGCAACAGTGCTTTCAAATGACATTAATCAAGTTATCAATAGTACTGATAATTTTTGTTCAAATGTTCATACCAATTTTCTGTAGAAAATGTTAATTTGGAAATTTACTTGTGTATGGTCAGCTTTACATTATAGGTCTATCTTTATGCCCTGGTTCACACCAAATGCAGCTTTGAAATTGCGCTTCTTCTGATCGATTTCAAAGCTGTCGATCAGTGCCACTTCATGTGTGGTTTGCTGACATCTGTGCGTCGTCATGCACAGATGTCAATGCAAGTTGCACATGAAATTGTAAAAAATAGTGCAGGTAGCTTTTTCAAAGTTGGTCTGACTCAGAGTTGCACTGATTTGAAGGGTTCCATAGCCGTAAATAGGGTGCAATTTGTAATGTGACTTTGATCTGTCAAGTCACATGACAAGTTGTACCAGTGTGAACCGGGGCTATGGCATTTGAGCTTGTAATAGTGTGTGCAGACAGGTCCGTATGCTTAGGAAAATGTTCACCCATAAACAATAACAACAGAAGAACATGGTTGTTATTATTATTATTATTAATATTATTATACAGGATTTATATAGAGCCAACAGTTTCCTCAGCACTTTACAATATAAAGGGAGACAATACAGCAACAATACTGTTCAATACAAGAGGGTTAGGAGGGCCCTGCTCCTCAGAGCTTACGACTTCACCTCATTCTGCAAGAAATGTTCATCTGTTTGTATTTTTTTATTATTACATGGCTGGAGTCCTACGTTAAATATTATCACTTCTGATATACTTTTGATCTAATGAAATGATGGAAAACACTTTCACATGAACCAACATGTATGTTTGTTTAGTGGCTATTTGTTAGCATTTGCAAGTAGAACATTGGCTTAGTCGATGACATTGTCGCACAAGGGGTACTTGTTTCATGGACTTTCTGCACGGAGTTTGCATGTTCTCCCTGTGCTTGTGTTTTCTCCCACACTTCAAAGACAAGCTGGTAGGTTAATTGATTCTTCTCTAAATTGGCCCTAGTACATGTGTACAAACTGGCTATGCACATGTTATCACATTCTGTATGCAAGTGTCAAATCTGTGCAATCAGGGAGGTTTGAGAACAAACCTGGCGACGTACCTAGAAAACAAATCTGACAAGGAAATTCTATGGAAACAACTCTAAAGTGTATTTTATATAGTGCCCCATAGTGCCCAAGAGCATAGAATCATTGAAAGTCAGATAGGAGTGAACGAATAAAGCAGCCCATAGATAATTCTTTGTTTTCTTTTGTTCCAACAGCGGGTAAAAAAAAAGAAAAGACTGGATTTCCCCCATCCACACATTCGAGGCGGATGGGAGAATCACTCCCGCTGAGCTATTGTGTTCTGATAGAGGAAAGACTTCCCTGCCAGCAGAATACACTGAGATTTTCCAACAGGGTGGTTGTACAGAAGTTGATTGGTAGATCAACTTCTGTACAACCAGCCTGCCCATACATGGATTGAAATTTGGCTGAAAATGGGATAAATTTCAATTAATGTATTGTCAGCTTAACGAAGACACATAAGAAGTTGCAAATGTTACTTTGGAGAAGCCCGATGTCCAAGCAGTGTGGGTGTGCACCTCTAGAAAATATAACACTTCTGAGTGGTTCATCATAGGAAGTCATAGAGTGGAAGTAAAAGCTTTTTAGAATAAATATTTCTCCTAAGAAAACTGAACTTACCTCCTTGCTCATCCAACATAACCAAAGTCCTGATTCCAGCATCTTTACTCTATATCCACAAGATAGGTGCCATAGCAGAGGGAAGACAGAGAAAACAGTCAGAAAGTGAAACCAACATTTAAGGCAAATCAAATAGTCACATAAGACAGTTAATAAGATGGATAGCAAATTCAGGGGGACGTCATTTTTGGTGTCTAGCGTTTAACAATACTGTCACTTTCTACAAGCAGTAGTATTTGAAAAAAATTTAAATGTTTTCAAATGTTTTTTTCAGTAAGGTAAATATGAAATATTGTATTAATTTTGAATCTTTCTTTTAACTCCTTCACGCTGACAGTATGCATATATGTGGCCTCTCGGTGGATGGGCCTTGACGCAAAGAGGCTGCATATCTGCATACCAAAATGTAAACAAACCTGAGCATGCCCTGTGCAACCCATGCACAATTACCAGCACCTAACAGAAAGCTGATCATGTGACTGCTGTAAAAGCCAATCCCGATGGTCACATGATCATTAGCCCCACCTTCCCGGCATCAGAAACCTCTTAAAGGGCCGAAAGGAGTCAGTATTAAGGGTTAAGCTTGGGGGGCAGTTTTAGGCTGCTTTTCCTTTTTTCCAGGCTATCCCCTTGCTTCTTTGATGTAATGCCTGTTGTTTACAGACCACAGTAGCTCAAGCTGAAATTCATACATGAATAACACATTGCAGCAATTAATCACTTATCAGACGGCTCAGTCCATAGTTTAAGTGAGGAGGATGAAATCTGAAAGCAGAAAATATGTGCTGTTCTGTCGCTTATAGAACTCATAGTCTTCTGGCAACTATTTGCCTTATATTATATGCTTATTTCTAAAACAAACATTGTAAATTGATAGCAAAAAAACAGATATAAAACAGTTTAAATGTATTCATTAAAAATTCTAAAACCGTGGTTTAGGAAAATTAATAGAGTTATGTTGGTGGAAGATCTCCTCCTGTCCCTATGCAATCAACATGACTAATTCAGCCATACCTGGCACTGCTGCTGCAGTTATATCAGTCTCTTTGTTCTGCCTCACTTATATATATTGTTTTCTGTTGTATTAAACAGCATGAAGTTATTACTGTTCAGTAGTATCTGGACACCTAGTGGTGGTTTACAGCCAATACAATAGCTGAAGTACAATTGTGTTGGATTTAACAACGCTGTCTTGAAGAGTTAAGCTGCCTGTGGATGGTGCCAAGTCAGCAGGTGACCATACTGTCTAGACCAGGGGTCTGCAACCTTTAAGACATAAAGAGCCACTTGGACCCGTTTCCGAGAGGGAAAAAAAGACTGGGAGCCGCAAAACCATTGCAACATTTAAAACAAATCCGACACTGCATATATTGCGAAAAGCGCTCTGGTCATGAAGGGGGTTTAAGGGCCCAGTAAGCAAAGGGTTAACCAGGGCCACAGTGTATCGTCATAATCACAATCATAGCCTTAGGTCAGTGGTGGGCAACCTTTTTTTTCAACTGAGCCAAATCTCGCCAAAACCACGATTGAAATGTATTTTGAGAGAAACATTTTTAAAACTGAAAATACATCCCCCATATAGTAATTCATCCCCCATAGTAATTCATCCCCCATATAGTAATTCATCCCCCCATAGTAATTCATCCCCCATATAGCAATTCATCCTTCCTATAGTAATTCATCCCCCATATAGTAATTCATCCCCCCTATAGTAATTCATCCCCCCTATAGTAATTCATCCCCCCTATAGTAATTCATCCCCCATAGTAATTCATTCCCCATAGTAATTCATCCCCCATATAGTAATTCATCCCCCATATAGTAATTCATCCCCCATAGTAATTCATCCCCCATATAGTAATTAATTCATCCCCCATAGTAATTCATCCCCCATATAGTAATTCATCCCCCATATAGTAATACATCGCCCATAGTAATTCATCCCCCATATAGTAATTCATCCCCCATATAGTAATTCATCCCCCCTATAGTATTTCATCCCCCCTATAGTATTTCATCCCCCCTATAGTAATTCATCCCCCATATAGTAATTCATCCCCCATATAGTAATACATCCCCCATATAGTAATACATCCCCCATATAGTAATTCATCCCCCATAGTAATTCATCCCCCATATAGTGATTCATCCCCCATAGTAATTCATCCCCCCTATAGTAATTCATCCCCCCTGTGTCAATTCACTTACCTTTGCTCCGCGCGTTCCTCTAGCTGTGTTCCCGCGCCGTTCTGGTCTTCAGGGCAGACTGTGAGAGGAGAGGAGTTCGTCACGCTGCCCCGCCTACATCCTGACAGCCAATGTTTGGAGGAGGGAGGGGAGCGGGCGCCCGGCACATAGAAGAGCTGCATTAAAAGAGCCGCGGCTTGCCGACCCTATTGCCTGTCACCTGGTGGGCAGTGTGCTCCGGAGCCGCAGGAAAGGTGAAAAAGAGCCGCATGCGGCTCCGGAGCCGCGGGTTGCCGACACCCGGTCTAGACAGACCAGGTTTAAGGAGGTATGATAATGCATAAAGCAGCATTTGAAACAGAACACTCTTTTAGCCAAATGTGAGACTCTTAAAGTCAAACTTAAAGCAGAGTTCTACTCAAAAGTGAAAGTTCTGCTTATCTGCCTCCACCCAACCTCCACTGCCACATTTGGCACCCTTTGGGGGGGAGAGGGTGCCTGGTTTTGACAGGTACCTGCTTCCACTTCCATCTTAGTTCACTGCAGCAAACTGAGTCTGTCCCCCCCCCCCCCACATTTCACAGGTCCCAGAGGACTGCAGCTCATTCACAAAAGCACAGCGTGATTCGCTCATGCACATTATGAAACCGGCTGTGAAGCCGCAAGACTTCACTGCCAGTTTCCTTTAGGCAAGATGGCAGCCAGCAACGGACAGTAGATTAAAGAATCAGCTCAGGGTGAGGACATTGCTGGATCCCTGGACAGGTAAGTGCCATAATATTAAAAGTCAGCAGATACAATATTTGCAGCTGCTGACTTTTCATTTTCGGGAGGGGGGCCAGAACTCCTCTTTAAAACTCTTCCTCATTAACCCCCTTCCTCAAATATTCATTCTACCCCTTTCTTTTGCATTTCTCATATCTCCTGCTTCCCTTTCCCCTCAGTCCATTAAGACCCCAAGCTTACACCCTCCCTAATATTTAACAATACCCCACAAAACTAATGAAGAGAAAACTTTCACTTTCTGGTAAGTTATTGTTAATCAAAATTTGCCATACACTGATACTTATGTGCACATCTATCGGTCACATAAATAAAGGTACATCTTGCAGATGCTGCAAATTTACAGTATATTGGTTTGTGAAGTACACCCAGACATCTAAGGGTTACGTGTTTGCAGAAATAAAGGCCGGTTCACACTGATGCGGTGTGGTTTGGCCAGGAATCATATTGCATTCCTGTTCAAATCACATGCGATTCTTTTTCTGTGCAATTTAAACCATTAATTTTGTATGGCTCAAATTGCACAACGCACTTGCAGGAAAGGTGCAGGACCCTTTGTTTTTTGCAATGGAATCGGAATGCATGGGTTTTCACACAAATGCAGTGCGTTTTGTGAACCTCTTTTGGGGGTGTTGTTAACTTAACATTGACACCCAAAGCAGTTGGCATGAACGGAGTGCGATTCTGATGCAGTGAGGGAAGCGCACAGAATTCGCTGAGAATCCTGCACCACATCAGTGTGAATTGGGCCTTATCCAGTTCTGTGAAACATGCTAGAGTCTTGTTATATCCACAACAAGCAGGAACTGTTTAAGTAAATGGCAGAATCTGATTTCTTCACTGGGTGTCTTTTTGTACCAGTTTTTGTAAATGTCCAGATTTGTTGCCAACACGTCGCTCACATCCCTGCACCTGTCAGCCTGATACACCCTAATGTAACAATGTCACATTGAGCAATAGCCTTTCTGATCAAGCTTGAAGCTACAACAACCCATATACAGTATATGTAGCTATTGTTCTTTGAAGATGAAAAAAAACAAGATAACAGAAGTGTCCGAATCCACTAACATGTCACATGAAGTGTGAAATCAAAGTCATTACTTGTGTAGAAACATAAGCAGCCGGCTATATGTCATGTCTACAACCTATGCTGTAGATCAGCGGTATCAAACTGGCGGCCCTCCAGCTGCTGTGAAACTACAAGTCCCATCATGCTTTGGGAGTCATGCTTGTAACTGTCAATCTTGCAATGCCTCATGGGACTTGTAGTTTGGCAACAGCTGGAGGGCCACCAGTTTGACACTGGTGCTGTAGATGAATAGGAGCTACACAGCTTCCTTCAAAGCGATCTTTATTGAATCATGACTAGTATGGCTGCTTCCACGATGTCCCTGCCCAGGGATCACCTTTCCCTAACGCATTTGTAAGCGGGTTGCAATTTAGCTAGCTAGGTTCTGCCCCGGATGGGAAGGTTAGGGTTAACCTTAGTTCCCGGGTTTTTTTCTTGGCTGGCTTTTTGGGCTCAACCCACTGATCCTGGACATATCAAAGAGAAAATGCTCTGGAGCCAGAGAGAGCCATAGAGTCGAGAGTAGGAGTAGTCTTGCTCCTGCCTTTCTGTCGTCAATCCTTGGCTGGGGAAGGATCAGCGTTACACCTTGCTGCTGCGATATAGAAACCCACCGAAGATACCAGCTGCTGGACTCTGCCGATAACCATGGACTTTATTATTTAAAGACTCTACCTTTGCAGGTATGCCAGGGCAGCAGACAAGCCTCAGCTAGGGTTTAGGGATGTAGGGAAGAACTGTGCAATGCAAGTAACTGGCGCATTTCACACATAGTCTACAGCTGGGATCACTAAACACATCGGGGTATGAAGACAGCACCTAAAGAGTCATCCTGGTGCAGTACAGCATGTTAGCAAGAGTAATGGAAGGGTAATGGAAGCCTACAGTCAGTTAAGCAGCCTGTCATAAGTGTGTACCTGTTATGGGTGGTTTTGTCAGTACTCCTTCTGCCAACAGTCTGTCTCCCATAGCCATGGGGGCAGATTAGCAACACTGACCTGCTGATAATTAGAAAGAGATTTGGAAGACTCCCTGTAGCTTATACAAAAATACACAGTAGTTATACCATCTCCTCTGTAGGCTAATGGTAGACTGTGCATTTTGAAGGTGACTTTGAATATAAATAAAGGAACACAACATGCTGCATACAATAGTGATTTCTATTTCAGATGTGGATCCAGTATCATGGTTGAAAAAAGGGCAAAGGAATCTGTAGAACAAAAGTGTCAACATTCATATGGTCTTGAGGTAGCATGGTTGGCAGGAGGCTTTAGAAAGCAATGCTTAGATGAGAGATGAATATAAAAATTGAACAAATCCTTTCCTGACCTGGTGAGTGCTATAGAAAGGTATCATAAGCTGCTTATTCTCGCATCTGTAAAAGTCTTTAAATCAGAAATATCCACTTTTAAAGAGCTTATTTTAGGTAAGCCTGATTGCTTGACAGCACAGAATATATCGGTGATAACATCATCAACCAGATCATTTTTAGATATGTTAAAAAGCAGCAGCATACTCAGGAACAATGAGGTAATCTGCATACAATGTTTTAAAGCCCAACGCCAGGGAAAATATAAATCTTCCCTTGCAGCGAGACTACCTACACACTGAAAGGGTTAAATGCTTGTTTAGGTCTAGGGGGCGAAAAAAGTATCTTTACTGACCCGATCGTTGGCTCTCTCAACTCCCCTACACTCCAGCAGTGGACTGTTCCTTGGCGTCCCCACATCCAATGCAAGTCTATGGGCCCTGCGTTATTTATTTTTATTATTATACAGGATTTATATAGTGCCAACAATTTGCACAGCGCTTTACAACAAGAGGGCAGACAGTAGAGTTACAATACAATTCAATGCAGGAGGAATCAGAGGGCCCTGCTCGTTACAGCTACAATCTAAAAGGGGAGGGTCAGGCTTCTCTGAAATGAAAAAGTTTCAGGGATCGCGTAAAAGTGGACAGAGTAGAACATAGCTGGACAGTTTGTGGTAGGGAGTTCCAGAGAATGGGAGAGGCTCAGGAGAAGTCCTGGAGGCAAGCATGGGAGGAGGTGACAAGGGAGCTAGAGAATCTTTTAAATGTGTTGCACTTTTGGAAAACCATATATGTAACACCCCTGAAATCAAATAAAGTGCTAATATACTGTAAATATTATCAATGATAATAAATTCATATAATTTCAAATGTAACAGAAACATTCCAATAAAGTTCCAAACCAGACAAAAATTTATGACAATGTTAATAAATGCATAAAAATAAACAAATAAATCAATCAATAAATAATACAAGTCTCCTGGGTGGAGACTTAGTGGTGACGTCACCACGCCCACTGGGGTGCTGGATGCCTTGTATCTGATATGCTTCTTGAATTTTAATGCTTGTGAGTATATTTCTTTGATTTTAACAATAAATTCACTGTGCATACTGTACCATGAGCAATTACTCTCCTTGTTTCATATGATCTTGGTGATTGTTCTATACCGACTTGGAGGTTATATGACGGCGGAGCTATGAGTGGGGCATAAAGCCCCCCATAGTGGAGATTGATTGCTGCTGGATGCACAAGCTTTTGGTCCAACCATCCCGGATTGTGTTTTTTCATCTAGAGCTGTTAGACCTTGGTTGTAAGGTCTCTGGTTCTGGTAAGAGGCCTATATTTATGTGGGTGGCATGCACAATGGTGAAGATTTGAAGCAGTAGTCACTTTATTTTGCAATCACCTGCATGGATTGAGCACAGATTGTTTTACACCTTTGGGAGATTGGACTTTACCACTTATTTATTGTATTATTTCTTTATGTGTATATTTTTATGTATTTATTTACATTGTCATGAATTTTGTCTGTTTTGGCACTTTATTGGATTGTTTCTGTCACATTTGAAATTATATGAATTTATTATCATTGATAATATTTATATTAGCACTTTATTTGATTTCAGGGGTGTTACATATATGGTTTTTTAACAGCACAACACATTTAAAAGATTTACTGAGTATGTGTTGTAGTGGGAATAAACAGTGAGTGCAGCTGTTGTTTTCTTCACACACAGAGCGCAGGGTAGTCATTTTGAAGGGAACTAGAGAGAAGGATGTCTTGGGAGGAATGAAGAGAACGATTTGGTTGGTATTTTGAGATTAGGTTGGTGATGTAGCTGGGGGCAGAGTTGTGGATGGCTTTGTAGGTTGTTGTTAGCATTTGGATATTAATTTGTTGGGTGACTGGCAGCCAGTGGAGGGATTGGTAGAGAGGAGTGACAGACACTGAGCGGTTGGTAAGGTGGATGAGTCTAGCAGAAGCATTCACGATGGACTGAAGGGGGGGAATGGACTAACCACTGGTGGTGGGACTCACCTGCCGTGTGGGCTGCAGTACCAGGGCTGGCCAGCGCGTGCTCTCAGCAGCCAGAAGCTTACTCCTGCAATCAAGTCATCACCTGAGGCTGATCGCAGGAGGTGTATTTAAGGAGTGGCCAGGCCTGCAGCCAGTGCCTTGGTGTATGTTTCCCGTGAGACCCTGTACCTGCATCCTGTGTGCTTCCTGCCTGATCCTGATTCTGCTTTGATCCTGACTCTGAACGAACTCCGCCTGTCCTGACCTCGGCTATTCCTGAATACTCTTCCGCTCGCTCCTGGTACCCTGTTTGCCCGTTTGCTACCGACCCAGCCTGCCCGACTACGTTTGATTTGTATATATGGTTATCTGTTGGAGGTTGGGTTGTTTGCACTGTGTTATGTTTACCTTGCACTGCGTTTCTGTTGTTTAGTCTTTAATAAATTGTCTTGTTTACTCTATACCTGAAGCCGGTGTTTCCCTGTGTCAGTCCACACACCTCTGGTCTTACCCGGAGCCCTGACAGGGGGATAGCCAGGGCCGGTGCTAGATTATTTTGCACCCTAGGCAAGACCAGCTACCTCCCCCCCAAATAAATAAGTAAATACAAATAAGAAAAAAAATTTAGAAAATATTAAATCAACAAAACATGAAACTGCTAAATTTCTTTTAATTTGCATAAAAGTAAAAGTCACCAGCACCAATATTAAAGACAAAATCAGTGTCACGGATGGACTGTATCTGTGGCTGGTAGTGGCAGGGTGACAGTTACAGTGAGTAGAGGATGATGGATCCATACTCTAACAGATCCCAGGCTGGAATTCCCCAGGCAATGGGGGGAGATAAAACGCTGTGACAGCAGGCTGCCCAGTTCCCGCACACACAGAGAACAGCTGAACAATGGCAGATCTGACAAAACACACCACCACCAACACTGGCACAGATCAGCAGGTACCCTAAGAGCAGGCTGTGGGATCGTGATGATGTCATCACTCACTGCCACACATGTGATGGATGGCCAGCCGGCCGGGTTACACTCACAAAGACACAAGACATCAGAGTCAGACATTACCTTCCTCCATAGCCACAGCTACACCTCTGCTAATGAATGGGAAGCAAAGGGCCGGAACTCCACAGTGATCAGCAGCTGCCAGTCGGCTTGCAGTAAGGGACTAAGTCTGAGAGGAACACTGGAAGGAGCGGCAGCTCAGCTGCTACACTGGCCCCAGACACCTGGCATCTTCCTCTGTCCTTTCTTTCTCCCGTCTGCCGCCCCTCCTCTCAGCTGAAGAATCATTCATGACGAAATGAAAGATGACCAGGGACTAGGAGCTTTGTGGTGTCATTAGTTAAAAAGGGGCGCATTGTGCAGATGTCTGGTAGGTTGAGGCAGCAAGTTTTGGAAAGTGACTAGATGTGGAGCCAAAAGTAGAGTACAGACTCCAACATTACACCTAGAACCCTGGCATGTGAGGATGGGTTGATGGTTGTGCCATTGATCTTGACAGAGAAGTCAGGGGAAGGGGCAAGTAGGGGAGGAAATATTATGAGCTCAGTTTTGGATAGTTTAGTCTTGATAAAACACAAACAGAGAGGACGCAAATGCCTTGTGCAATATCTTTAGAATTTTATTAAAGGGTACAGGAAGACATAAATTATACTCACAAGCTAAGTGGGCTAACATGTATAACGCACAAAGCCCTCAATAAAAACGTCTGCTATCAAACTCCAACAGATGACGTCAAAAGACCTGCAACTGCCAGGGCATTGAGAAGAAAAGGCTGTGCTGACCAGGCCTAGGGAGCATTTAGAAGAATAAGTAAAATTGCATTTACCCCCTAAAGTGTTTGGAGAGCCCCACTGCAAAGGAGTATTTTTAGCTTCCCCAGAGTTCAGGCAAGCTTCCATTTTAAAATGCAGCCATTGTGATAACTTAAAGGGAATTCTTCTGTACCTACTTATATCCAAAACTCTACTAAATCTCTTCAGAAAAAGATAAATATACCAATGTCTATTTTCTGTGGGATTTAGGCTTCTGGATATTTTTACCAGCATACCAGGAGGCAGGTGAACTCAGTAACATTTAAAGACTAAGTCCATCTTTCAGAAAATAATAAATGCACATATATATGCCGAAAAAATGTGCATTTGTTATTTTTTCCCATAGGAGCTTGCAAAATAGGAGCTTGCAAAGCATTATACCTGCAATCAATCCTGCAGACTCTCTCTCCAGCTCTATGTCCATACCAAGGTTCAGGCTATAAGTTGGAGAGTTGGAGAAAGTGGTGGCAGGTGGCACACAGGACATGTAGTTTATTCATTCACAGATCTCTGTGAATGAATGAGCGTGGGCAAAGCCCCGTACAGCTGTGCCAATTTCAAAAGTCACAGTGGCTGTGCAGGAGAAGAACCCAGGGGGAGGGGTATTTTGGGGGTGTGGAGGTCCCATCTGCACCAGTTTACACCCTGAATACAGGTGTAACTTGTAACATGGTGAAAAATGTGGAGTTAGCCTTTAACATGGCTCTAGTCTTCAGAGTGAAGTCAAAACTTTTGAGGATCAACAGCTTACCATTTCTGGAGTGACTGACCTCCATGCATATATAAAAAACATTAATTAATAAAGCTGTGTATTCATTAAAAGAGAAGTATGGTCAAAGCTTGTTTTGACCATACTTCTCTTCTGGGTATCAAGAGTGCACTTACTTTTGCTCTCCTGCTAATGCCCATTGTCATCTGACGTCACAGATTCTGGAAGGATCCCAACCATATTATCAGAATCCACCAATATTCCTGACCAGCAGCTGGCTCAACCTCTTAATGCATGGCTGAGAGTTGGAGCCACCTGATCCTGCACCCTTTCCAGCCCGGCGCTCCAGTGAACACTGGAGGGGCAGAGTAGAAAGCGGTAACTGACAGTCACCACTCTCAACTCTGAGCACATCAAGCTGAATGATCATCAGTCATGTAATTGCTCAGTTCTTGGGCTTAAAGCAGGCAGGCAAGAAACAGTTGCAGCATGGAGGTGAGTAAAGATGTTTGATTTTTTATAAGTCTATACTTCTCCTTTTGTAGCCCTACCCTCTTGAGGGTCGCTGAGTTTTTGGATCCCCCTAAGCTCTGCACAGCCAGGCAACAAGCATTTTTCATACTTGTATCCACAGTAAGTAAACAGTCCATGAGATGGGGTCTAGGGCAGGGGTGGACTGACCATTTGGAAACTCGGGCACTGCCCCAGGGCCCGGGGTCAGTAAGGGGCCCCATGAGATGTCCCTGGTACCTTTTTCATAGGCTTTTTTGAGTTTGGGCAAGGACACAGAGGCCTCATGATCCCCTATTGCCCGGGGGCCCCATGAGTTGTCAGTCTACCCATGGTCTAGGGGTATATGGGATGCCCAACTTGGAGGAGAACTTCTTAGGCACAAAAAAGGCAAACAAAATCCAGCAAAAAGCACAGAGAGAACAGATGCTACTCATTAAGGAGTGGCTCTTCTAAACAATCTACACACAGTCTATGCAAGGAGCACTTGATCCCTTTAAATGAACCTCCTCAGACCCTAGATGAAAATCTCCTTACCCACCTGCCTGTCTTGAGAGTATCCCAGGGCAAGGGATTCCGAGACACACAAATAATGTAGTCCCAGGGAAAACTGGCTGGGTATTGCACCTGACTGCCCTCTCCCTTCTTTAGCCCAGGGGCTGTAGAAGTACTCACCCTGTCCTGTTCCTTTAGCTTTAAAGGTTGGAGTTGCTCTCAGGCCTTACTCTGAACTGGCTCCTTCCCTGCTGACAGACTGTCTTTCTCCGACAGACTGTGGGACAGTGGCAGTACTTCTTTCAAGCTTCCAGCCTGTAGGCAGACCCCCTTCCTCTGGGGCCCCTCTCAGGCTCCACACCAGTAGGGAAAGAACAAAAAGAGGGCGCACAGGCCTAGTGCATTACCATAAAAAATGTTTAATAAAAAATAATAAAGTAGGTGTTGTACTCACAAACGACAATATAGTCAAGGCACATCATAAAAGAACAGCTGGATCAACACCGCGCTGAGTAACAGTCCGCAATAGGGAGTTTAGACATCCAAAAGGCTGACGCGTTTCGAGGACTTGCCTCTTCCTCAGAGCCACTCAGAGCACTTCCTCACTCCTCACTCCATCTTCCACCCGATTCCTCTGCTGACCAGGCTCTCCTATATTTAAGAGTAGATATAGCCACCATGCCAGGCTCCCTGCCTGAGGATTGGCCAAACTAACCTAAGCATGCAGATCAGCCCCTCCTCACCCATGCCTACTGGCTTCTAGAAACTTCTCCAAATTTCTAGAGCAGGGGGATGTATCAGAGAACTGACCTGTGCAGCCCTCAAGCCTTAACCTTAATTAACCTCGCTGACTCACCCCCATGCGGACTCATACCCAGGCTTCTAGCAAGCCTCTAACTATGCACACACAAATATTATTATTATTTTAGAAGGCATTACACTTTATTACACCAATAAATGTTTTTTTTACATTGCAGGCAGTGTAAGTATCTGCATTGTCTTGGTATCAGCCTCTTGCAATTCACTGTACAGCAGGACTCAGGCTGGGAGAAGGAGAAGCAACGCAAACAGTCATTAAGGTGTGTTGCAGTGCTCATGTGCTAACAAGGGAAATGCTGATATATATATATATAGAGAGAGGGAGGAGAGTAACAAGGAGATGTGCTTTATTTTGCTAAAGTAGTAGTGGGTAGTATAAACTATAACCATGTTTTTTTAATGAAATACAGTTTTATGTAGAGTACTGCTAATGACACCAATGCTGGGGGCTATTATTGTGTTTTCTGACACCAGTGCTGGAGGTTATTTTTGCAATTACTGACACTAATGTTGAGGGTTGCAATTGCATTCTTTGACACCAATGCTGGGGGTTATTGCTGCACCCACTGACACTAATGTTAACAGTTATCATTGCAGCCACTGACAACAATGCTGGTTACTATTACTGCCACCAAAGATGGGGCTTATCTTTCAGTACTACCACCTCCTCTTCTGTGTGCATTGTTGTATGCTGCAAAAAAAATGGAAAGTTCTTTGTTAAAAAAAAGTTTTTAGAAATTGTTCCCCGTTGTAGTCCCACCCCCCCAAAAAAAAGGTCTGCACCTTGCGCTGGCTCCTGCTATCTAACAGCTCTGCCGCTGCTAAATAAACTAAAGGGCGGCGGGGCAGGATCTGGGGGCTCCCTTGCTAAAGTGGTGTCAGTGGGTGGACAAAATGACCTTAGTGCCTAGGGCATTGTGATGATACACCCCCAGTGGGTGTGTCCATGTTGATCTGGATTCACTGGAGGTGGATTCAATGACCCTGGGCATTATTCAACAGGGAAAAGGCCTGGTCCTGGACCACGAAGCATTGGGTACTGCAGAGAATTCAAATTTTTTATTTTTTTTAAATATGCCTGGTTACTTTTTTTTTTTAGTTTAAACTGGAATTGCACTTTAAGTTATAAGTATGCATACAAAATAAACGTGATAGCTGTGTATCTCTGAGTAAAAATAAACGTTGTAGAAGATGTTGAAATAAATGACTAAGATAAGGATGTGCACTGACACAATGACATGTCCTACAGTAATGAAAGATGCTGGGAAAAAGTGTCGACAGCCCAGAGACTCCTAGACATTATGCAGACAAGACATCGTGGTTTAAAGTCACTAATTAAAAGTGAAAATTCCCACCGACCCAACTGTGTCACCAAGTTATGTGACACAAAAATTCTATTTATAATGCTAACCAAACATCACTTGATCTCAGCAGAGATATCTAGTAAATGTTACAGAAGATGCAGGTGTCCAAACACGGGCTGAGAATCATAGTAAATTATGTCTAAGTGGTCTATTGCACCAACAAAAGATGACAACGCAAGAGCAAATCAGACCCTGATAACAATTTTTATCGGCTCTAGGTGAGAAAATCTGCAACAGAATTTTATCTGTACGGTCATGGATAAACTTGAAAAAAAAGAACATCTGGTATCTACTAAATAGTCATACAGTCATCCCATAGGGCACATACGCTATATTGTCAAAAGTATTGGGACGCCTGCCTTTACACGCACATGAACTTTAATGGCATCCCAGTCTTAGTCAGTAGGGTTCAATATTGAGTTGGCCCACCCTTTGCAGCTATAACAGCTTCAACTCTTCTGGGAAGGCTGACCACAAGGTTTAGGAGTGTGTCTATGGGAATGTTTGACCATTCTTCCAGAAGCGCATTTGTGAGGTTAGGCACTGATGTGTGACGAGAAGGCCTGGTTCACAGTCTCCGCTCTAATTCATCACAAAGGTGTTCTATCAGGTTGAGGTCAGGACTCTGTGCAGGACAGTCAAGTTCCTTCACCCCAAACTCGCTCATCCATGTCTTTATGGACCTTGCTTTGTGTACTGGTGCGCAGTCATGTTGGAACAGGATGGGGCCATCCCCAAACTCTTCCCACAAAGTTGTGAGCCTGAAATTGTCCAAAATGTTTTGGTATGCTGATGCCTTAAGAGTTCCCTTCACTGGAACTAAGGGGCCAAGCCCAACCCCTGAAAAACAACCTCACACCATAATCCCCCCTCCACCAAACTTTACACTTGGCACAATGCAGTCAGGCAAGTACCGTTCTCATGGAAACTGCCAAACCCAGACAGGTCTATCGGGTTGCCAGACAGAGAAGTGTGATTCGTCACTCCAAAGAATATGTCTCCATTGCTCTAGAGCCCAGTGGCGGCGTGCTTTACACCACTGCATCTAACTCTTTGCATTGGACTTATTGAAACTTATTCCATGAAGCTCTCTACGCATTGTTGTTGTGCTAATCTGAAGGCCACACACAGTTTGGAAGTCTTTAGCTATTGACTCTGCAGAGAGTTGGCAACTTCTGCACACTGTGCGCTTCAGCATGCGCTGACCCCACTCTGTCATTTTACGTGGCCTACCACTTCGTGGCTGAGTTGCTGTTGTTCCCAGTTGTTTTCACTTTGTTATAATACTACTAACCATGGCTTTTTTCAGTGGGAACGTGGGAGAACGCAGTTCTGGCACCTCCAGCACTGGATGATGTATGGAACTAAGGTGTGCTGCAAGGTCTATTGATGCTGGCTGGTGGGGGATCTATTGTCACTGGAAGAGATCTATTTTTGCAGGAGGGGTTTATTGCTGCTGTGGAGGTCTATTGTTGCTGGTGGGGTATCTATTCTCCATTGTAGGGGGTGAGTTTTATGTTGCTGGGGTTCATTTGTTGCTGGGAGAGATCTACTGTTGCGAGAGGGGTCTATTGTTGCTGACTGCTGGGGGCTCTATTGATGCTGGCTGCAGGGAGATCTGTTGTTGCTGGGGGGGTCTGTTGTTGCTAAGAGGGGATCTATTGTTACTCGAGAGTCTACTGTTCCTAGGTGCAGGGGATCTTATTTACTGCTATTCTTATTATCATTAACAAATGCTATACAAATTACTTAGCACCACAAAATGATACTTGGTTCTGTATTCTCTAAAAGGGGTGGTACTGGGAGGTGGGTAGGGGGTGGAACCGAGGAACGGTGCTCTGAGGTGGGTAGCGGCGAAGACAAAGAGTGATTCTGAAAGGAGGAGATCCTGCACCTATTTGCTGAGAAAACAAGCCCTGCCACTAACAGTTGACCGTGGAATATTTAGTAGCAAGGAAATTTCATGGATGGATTTATTGCAGAGGTGACAACCTATCACGGTACCACGCTTGAATTCACTGAGCTCCTGAGAGCGACCCATTCTTTCACAAATGTTTGTAGAAGCAGTCTGCATGCCTAGGTGCTTGATTTTATACACCTGTGGCCATGGAGATGATTGGAACACCTGAATCCAATGATTTGGAGGGCTGGCCCAATACTTTTGGTAATTTAGTATACATGGTTTAGAGCAACTTTAATAGTTTGGGGTCAGTTTTATTTCGAGGCCTTGGTGAGTTGTGTTACTGTACCAGTATGAATGGGCCCTGGGTGAGAAATGCCGTAAATGTATGTGTGAGATAAAGCCAATACAAAAACAATCAATGTTTTCCCGAGCACGGTGAATGGCTGTACACGGTACATGTGGCTCCCCAGGCGCAGGCATACAGCATACATTAGTTGCCTAAGACATTAAACATTCATTGCTTTGATGTACCTGGAATGAATTTAGCTGATTTACACTGAGAATTAAATTTTGCTTTAGGCTTTTGTTTTTGAACCAACAATTGATGTTTTTTTTTTTAGTTTATATACATTCTTATTTTTACCACTTCATTTTAATACAGGGTGGCTCTATGACAAGGATTTCACACAGCTGAGAGCACCACGGAAGTTGTCTCCCTTCAGACATGTTGTCTGTGATCAAAACTTTGGACACAACTATAAGGAGGGAGCAGAGGAGAAAAGGATAAATCCTGTGGTAAATCACAAATCAGTGAACCGCACCACAAGTCCCAGCTTTCAATGTCCACTATCAGCAGCAACAGTGAAATTCAATCCAATCAGAAGGATGGTCAGAGGCCATATAACGGGGATCCTGAGGCTTCCCGTGAAGATCCAGGATGATCCAAAGCAGCTTAAACAATATGAAAACAGGAGGGTGGGATCCTCATTAACATGACAGTAATCATTTGTTACAAGAAAAAAATAGCACACTTACATTTAAAATTCTTTGAGATCAGCATAGGCGGTAGGAATTCCTAAGATGGAGACAAAGCAAGGCTATGTACAGGAACAGCAGCTCCAAGTCCCCAGACTGGTATCAAAGGTTCCCGTTCTCTGTGATGTTGGCCAGGAGATCTGGAGTTGTCGTTTCTTTACATAACTTTGCTTTGTCTCCATCTTAGTGATTCCTACTGCCTATGCTGACCTGCAAGAATTTTAACTGTAAGTGTGCTATTTTTTCTTCTAATAAATTATTACTGTCATGCTAATGAGGATCTCGCACTCCTGTTTTCTTGTTGAATCCTGTGGTAAGAGTCTCTTGTGTGTGTACATTTCATCTTGAGCTATTGAACTAAGCAACAGGCATTTTACAACAGGAGATAATGAGAAATTGGAAAGGATGTGAAAAGGGCCTAAATCTCCACCTGCTGGAAAGATACTGTACAAGAAAACAAAAATGTACACATGCGATATTTTATATTTACTTGACTAAAAAAGTATACAGTATACTGTGGAAAAAAAATACAGTATTTCTGTAGGATAATTCCCAGGCACCAGGTCGCCATGGTGACCAGAAACTGTGTACTGGCGCCTAGCCCCCCGCCAGCCCACACTGCCCTGTTTTCCCCCCACCTCATGTCCTTGGCTGGCTGCTCTTCCCCACTCCACAGAGTGGAGCCTAGAGTTCCAGGACCCCTATAGTCTCCTCCATCCCTTTGCATGCAGAGAGCACAGCCCCACAAAAGCTGGCCCCCCAGAGTACACCACAGCCTCCCCCCCAGAGCCCATGGAGAGGAAGACGTGGCCCACCACCCCATCCACACCATGGAACCCGTCAATGCCACCTTCAACTGCGGCGGCTCTCCCAGCCAGAGGACCAGAGTCACCGGGGCCACCAAGTCCTGCCACCTATGTGACAGCGTACAGCCCCACCACCAGCACAGTGTCAAACCCCACCCCATCCCCACATCTGGAGGAGGCACTGCTGGACAGGTGAAAGCTGTCCCACTGCCCCCATCCTGTGATGCTGCCCCCTACCTATCCCACTGCCCCCCTCCTGTGAGGCTGACCCTACTGTCCTACTGGCCCCCTCCCATGAGACTTCCCCCTCCTGTCCTGCTGCCCCCTTCCCATCCTGCTGCCCCCCTACCAGTGTCGCTGCCCCCCTCCTGCTACGCTCCTCCCTTCCTGTCCCACTGCCCCCTCCTGTGAGGTTGACCCCACTGTCCTACTGCCCCCCTCCCATGACACTTCCCCCTCCTGTCCCACTGCTCCCCTCCCATCCTGCTGCACCCCCACCAGTCTCACTGTCCCCCTCCTGCTACGCTCCCCCTCTCCTGTTCCACTGCCTTCCTCCTGTCCCATTTCCCCCCCTGCCCCACTGCCCCTTACCTGTCCTGCTGCCTCTCTCCTGTGACACTTCACCCTCCTGTCCCACTGCCCCTACTAGGGCTTCCAAACAGAACCATAGTGGGTGGCCAGGGAAGTAGGTATCCGACACTGCCGAAAATGCTAAGACTAGGCCTGATGCTGTGACACTTGAAGTCAGTGGAGTATGGACTTCCTGCCTGATGAGAGATGAGTATTTAGAGGCTGATACTGCAGGGAAATTTTATTTTATTTTTAAAAAAAAGCAATAGGTTCTCCTAAATCACATCCAGAAGAGTTGGCAGGCAATAGAGGGTCTAGAGCACATCTCAAACACAAGGTCTGAGGACCAAATCCAGCCCGCCAGGCCATTTCATGTGGCTTTCACATCTCACCTGCAGCTGTGGCACCTCCTTGTCTCCGCTACCACCTTGTCTCAGCAGATCCTGCACTCCTCGGTTTACCCGCAGAGAGGCTCACCTTTGCATCCCCATCCCATCAGTCCAACCTTTCTGTGCAGCAGAAGCACCCCCTCGTCTCTCCCTCCCCTTGTTTCAGCATTTAGCAGATTCTGGAAGCAGACTCCAGCCCTCCTCTGGTCCTCCTCCCGACTCTGCACTTTATGCTTCCCAGTTATGCCCCTCATGCTTCCTGGCAGCAGCACAAGGTAAGGGGGTGCACTGTGACATAAAGGAGGGTGGTGGACTCTTGACTCCTTGACATCTTTACTGAGCTAATTTCCAGGACTAGCTACTGTTGGTGGGGCCAAGACATGACCCTCTAATTTATTCCACCGCTGTCGTACCCAGTTCAATAAATCTTGCCGGTTTGAAGTACAAAATGTAATGCAGTAGTCAGAAAAGAACAAAGTACACATCTGTACACACGCAAATGTTTTCTCAGTTTTCTCAGCTAATACAATTTCATGTAAGCTGAAAAGGAAATGATTATCTAAAGTGGATTATATGTAATACATTAGACCACAGGTTATGTAAAAAATAGACAATGTGCGCAAATATGTCTAAACATCATGACTCTGATCTCTGATCGAGAGACTCTAAAGCCTTTTACAGATATATTACTCATTTATAAATACTAAATGCTATTAGTGGTAATTACCAAATCTACTCCATAATAAAGATATAAAATAACATTGTGCCTTTTTTAAGCGGTAGTAAACCGGAAAAAAAAAAGAATTTCGCCTGCAAGGTAATGTCATAATGTGCTAGTATGCGTCGCCTGAGAACGAAGCCCTCCACGCTGTCACCACTGCAGAGGCTGCAATCTTCACACGGTCTTCCTTCCGCGTTCCTGGGCTGCGGACACTTGAATGGCCAAAGCCACAATGACGTCACTCCCGCGCACGCGCATGGGAGCTACGACTGCAGCACACAGCATGGATATGCCATTCCTTCAGAGCACATTCGTGATGTCAGCAGCTGCTGCTCACTAGAAGATCTCCTGACCAGTGCACGTTTAGGAGATAGTCATTATACCTACAGGTAAGCTATATCATAAGTTTACCTGCAGGTAAAAGTATACAAAAATTTGCTTACTACCACTTTTAGGGCTGGTTCACACTATAGAAACGCAGTCCAGATGCTTTCCGGATACGTTTCTGAATGTGTGTTTTTGACGAGTTCTTGGAGCGTTCCAGTGCATTTTTGATGCATTTTTGCCACGTTCCAGTGCATTTTTTATGCATTCCAGTTCATTTTTCCCCCTCTCTTTTTCTTCACTGCATTGCAGTGCGTTTGTAGTGAGTTTTGGTGCATTCCAGTGCGTTCTTGATGCATTTTACTGCATTCCAGTACAGTTCTCTGCAGAAAAAATGCAGCATGTTCTACTTTTTTTTCTGCAACTGGAATGCACTGGAACTGCAAGCACTGATGTGAACTATGACACTGACAACCATATAACCTATTTTCTGTGCGTTTTGGATGCAGAAAAAAAGCAACTGAAACACATGTTGTGTGAACTGGCCCTAAGGCTACGTTCACACTAGCTTTGTCAGCAGGCGTAAGACAGGCGTTTGGGAGCGTTTTTAACTCTTCTCAAACGCCTATGAAAATTCTGCACATGGCAGCACACAGTGCTGTTCACACGGAAGCAATATCGTTGCGTCACGGCAAAACTGACACCTCGTGTCGAGTCAGGAGGAGTTGAAGCCTCCCATTCAAGTCTATGGTGCCGCTCTGCAAACGCCTGGCAGGCTTTTGCGATACAGTTGCGATACAGTTGCGATGCGGTTGCGGAGCATTAATACCATTTAACTTCATTATAGGAGTTTGTAGTGTGGTTTTAATGCTTGGCAAATGCCTATCAACCGCCTCAAAACTGCGCATAGGGCGTTTTGGGAGCATTTGGGGAGTGTTTGAGGAGCATTAAAAACGCTTCCCAAACGCCTAACTCCTGTCAAACGCTATAGGGGCATTTGGCAAGAGATAGAAATAAAGTCAATTGTGAACGAGCCCTAAATGTGTATCAATATCAAGCAGGTTAATCATTAAATGTCTCAGATGATGTCCACATTTGTTTGTTTGTTTTTTAATTAGTACACTATTCATTTTTCAACAGAGCATAAATGTGGATTTTAGCTAGTAATGATCTGTAGAAATGAAAAAGAATTTACTTACCCCTTCAACATACTGTAGCATTCGGCGGGTGCTTTCCAGTGACTGAAAAAGAAATAGATATTTTTACTGTAAGAAAGATACTGGGGAAAAAAAGTGTCATTCTTTTTCTTATTTTTGTGACTTTATTTTAACCAGTGAAGGTCTGACAAAAAGATGGGGTAGGAGGAGTGAGTGCTTCTCTGGGACACTAAAATATTTTGTAGCACCTCTGTTTCTCTGATATTAAAGACACAAAAGAACAACAGTTTGATGGATTTAAAGTAGAACTATAGGAAAAACCTTTTTTTTTAATTTTGGACAAAGTAAATTAGTTATAACTCCCTGTCAGTTTTTTTTCCTATCTGTGTCCTATTGGGACGATTTACCTTCATTTTCTGTTCCATAGCCAAAACAGGAGGTGAGGGAAAATCTCTGCAAATTAAGGGAAGTCCTTGGGGACCCCAGATCACCAGAACGAGTGTCCCCATTGAAAGATTTCCCCTCTATTACTTTTCTGGAGACAACCCAAAATCTGAGATTTTCTTTTGCTTTCACTGATAATGGTAAACAGGACAAATAGAGAGGGTGAATCTCCTTAAAAGGGGCAATAAAAACCTGACAGATGTTCTAATCCATCTCTACACTATCCAAAACTAAAAAAAAAAAATAGTATTGCTTTTAGTTTTAATTTAGTTTTCAGAACTATAGGAAAGAAAATCTCTTTCTTGAAGACAACGCTTTTGAAATACTACAAATAATGTTCTTTCTTTTCCAAAGTTCCTGTTATGGGAACCTTCCTTACTATCAGCTATCAGAGCAATTGAGTACTGTCCATGATACTGTTTTTATTTGCAATAACATCCACATTTGCAGGACAAGCTTTTGGGGTGCATCCCCTTCTTCAAGGTCCAAGCAGTGTTAATACAGAATGCTTTATCAGAAACACAGTCTCTACACAGAAGGATTTTTTGGGGTGTTAATGCAAATAAAAAGGTATCACAGATAGTACTTTTTGTTTTTGCTGGAAATGCACTAATATAATATATTAGTGATAATATACAATTAATAATTAAATATTATTAGTAATAGTAATAGTGTATGGTATTTTTATTAATATATATTAATATTATTGCTTAATATATCCATGTCAATAAATAATAATAATAATAAGTATTATTATTAATAACAATAATCATCATAATCATAACAATAATATTTAATAGTATAATCACCTCATCTATGGGTTACCAAATCCACGTAGTCGGCTCTCTAGCCAATGTTGTATTTTTCAGCTACTAGAAAGGTAGATGCATTGCAAACTAAATTCAGTATGCTATACTATGGTCTAATCTTTGTTATAGTGCAGTAATAATATAATGATTTTGCCAGTTAGACTTCAGTAAAATATATCATTAGCTCAGTCTTGTTAACACAGGTATTTGTTAATTTAACAGTTTTTTTGTTTTGTTTTGTTTTGTTTTTGTTTTTTTTCCTGGACAAATCCTGTAAGCAGCTTTAGGCCCCTTTACCATGGGTGTTCCATTTTTTTCATAAGTTCAGTCACGTTTTTCCCAAGAAAAAATGGATCAGTTCACATCCATTTTTCATCAGTTTACATCCATTTTTTCGTCCGTTGACATCTGTTTTTAACTGAAGAAAAATAGGGTTTTCTTCTGTTCAAAAAAACTGATGTTAACAGATGCGGACATTAATGGATATAAACAGATGACCATCCGTTTACATCCGCTAGTCAATAGAAATACATGGGTGTCCGGTTTTCATCCATAAACAGACAGGTGAAAAACGGACATATGGAACGCCCATGTGAAAGGGGCCTTACTGAAATCCTTATCATACCCTTTAACTCCCGGGACAGAAGAGTTAATAACAATCTTAATGGAAATTTTGGCTGTTGACATATACTAGCTTTTAGCAGACTCCAGCTAAGTCTTAAACCCAACTCCTGCTAAAACTTTTATCTTTAAAAGCTGGTATGAGCCCTCTAAGTTTATTACTGTATTTTGCAGTCAGGATGCATGTACAGTAATAAATATGAATTTTATTTACCATTTTTTATATTTTTTTTTTATCAGCGATGGTTCAAAATGAGTAGAAAAAAAAAGTAGAAAAAGCAATATGTATTACTGGATTGAACCACAGTAATGTGTTATTTCAGTTGCGCTTTAGTTTTGTAGGGACTGAACCTCTGTCAGGTTTTTATTGCTGCCTATGACCCTGAAAGAAAAAAAAAACTGACAGAGGTTCTAATCCTTCCTCACTCTGTAAAAAACTTTTTTAAAAAATGATTTTGGACTTGGCCTTTAATCTTAGCAGAATCTTTCTCTCCCATGTACAGGAGTACATACACAGCAATGACATCTAAACTAAAGTTCCGTTATGTTTCCCCCATATTTATATTGCACTCTGTAGAGTGCATGTAATCAATTATATCAGCCTAAATATGGCTAGATTTCTCTTATTCAGATCCATGGGCTGAAAGAGAGAACTAAATGGACACTAATCATCAGGGATGGAGGAATCTCCAATGTTCAGACAGATGCCACATCCGCAGCCGTCTGAATACCTGAACAGTGGCTGCATCTGATAGGATGCAGTCACTGTTCAGCCAACAATTTTCCACCCAACTCATTTGATTTTTAGATTGACATTTGTTGAGCCAACAGGACCAATACCAGCAGAAATTGACTGAAATGCCATTAATGGCTAGCATTGGTCACTACCACACTCATGAACTAGGGCAGTTTTTTGAAGGAGCAATAAGAACCTGAAAGGTGAAATAGATGTTTAGAAAACACGTGTCTGCCTATGTCCACCTGCTTCACCTGCCACATGTATACATGTGTTCTATCTATCTATTCACATCAAACAGCTGGGCAGAGACAGATGGAAGAGGAGTCAGGTGAGGGTTCAGGAAGAACTGAATGACACACTGTGCACACAATAATGTACGCTCAGGTGAATGGCAACCAGACAGCTAGACAAATAATCTTCACCGCATTGTAAAACGTGAAGACATCAAGACAAGCAGGATGATGTGCAGATTTTCCATTTTTGAGTTACAGTTATTACCTAATATTGTAAGTAAAATAGCTTAAAGGCTAAGCTCACCTTCTCAGGAAAACAGACTATGTAGTCTAGGGGTCACAAAAAAAAGCTGTGCAATTCTGCATCCCGAGAACAAATGAGCTTCTGCATTTCAAACCTGCACTTTAGCATGTAGGAGTTTTGAATGAAGAAGCACGGGTTTGAAATATGGAATTGTGCTCGCTTCTGGGATGCTGAGAGCGAGATCCTAACATTCAGGGCGTCCCAGAACTTGGGGAAGATGGGAAATCACCTCAGTGGGAGTTTTTCAGGCAGGCTTTGGGGATGGTCCTCATGGCCAATGGTAAGGATTTTGAACTAAGGACAATATTGAAATACTGCATGTTATTTTGAACACACCGGGCCCCTTGATTGCATTGTCTTTTTGTTTTTTAGTCTTTAACATAGGTCTAAAGGCTTAAAGTGGAAATTCGCTTTCTCAGTCAACATTGACTATTTGGAATCCTTATCCTGTTAGCATTTATAAATAGATAGGAAAGTATATTATAATGACTTGTTTTTTACATTTCTTCAGTTACTTCCATGCTTAAGAAAACTATTTCATACATCCCAGGAGTCTACAGGAGGGGAGGAGGGGTTTTCTCAGTTAAGCACACCCTTCTGCCTGCATGCCTGAGCTAAGGGCAGATCGATTCCAGGATGTACATGTTACGTGAATCATCTGCCCTCACTCAAGATGTCTACGGCAAGAAACGCTAGGGGGTGTTTTTCTAAGTGATTTATCCGCAAAATAAAGCATGGAGACATTGATAGATGGGGGAGTTTGCTATTAATAACAATAAAATAACTAAATAGTGCTTTTAGTTTGTGGTGCTCAGATACAGTGTAGTTACGCTTTGAGGATTTTTACTTTAATGCATTTTATGCATTAGCCCTGGTTCACACTGATGTGGTGCGGAATTCACAGCATTTTCAGTGCGAATTCTGCACCGCATCACAATCGCATCCCGTTCACACTGATTGATGTGGGTGTGTATGTTAAGTTAACGACATCCCCACATCAGTCCGCGAAACGCATTGCAATGTGCAAAATAAAATCGCATAGATGTTAACACCTATGGTATCTGTGCGGATCAAAAAAGGGTCCTGCACCTTTTTGGTGCGGGTGCGGTGCAAATAGAGTCATACAGAATGTATTGTTCTAATCGCACCGCATAAAAATCGCATGTGATTTGTACAGGAATGCGGTGCGGTTCCTGTGTGAATCACATGGGATTACCCACACTGCTGCAGTGTGAACCAGGGCTACAGGTAAAAAACATTCCAGTATCAGCTCACCCCCAGTTTCCCCCAAAATACTTACTTGACTCCTCTTTCGATCTAGCGCTGTTCCCGTGAACAGCATTGCTGCTCTCTCTCCTCACAGGCACAGAAGCAGCATCAGGAGCCATTGGCCTGTGAGGAGGGAATGGGGGGGTGGGGCCAAGCCACACTGCGTGTTCCTATAAACACACACAGCCCACCTTGGGATCAAGCCCGCACATCTGCCCCCATACTAAGCACTTGCTATGGGGGCAGACACAGAAGAAGAGGGGCCAAAAAGCACCCTCAAGGGACCCCAAGAAAAGAAGGTTTGGGGCCGCTCTGTGCAATACCATTGTACAGAGCAGGTGAGTATAACATGTTTATTATTTAGGAAAAAAAAGTGGAGACTTTACAATCACTTTAAGCAGGCTTGATGATCTCTCTGCTGAAAATGAGCTTATTGATTACCTTGGCTAATTAGAATTTTAGTTATAGTGAAGGTGAAAAAGTATTTCAGGAAAAGTCAATAGCTGTTGATAAAAGGGTCTCTATAGCCCAATTAGGCTTTTTAATTATTTAAGAGACATGTTGGGGGGACAGCCTGCTATAGGCAAAAAACAAATTAAAAATAGTTTTCATCATAACATATCAAAGTGAACCCATGAGGACAGAAATAACACATTACTGATTTGTTTTTTAGGCTCCATGCACACTAGCTCTTTTTTTTTTGGCCTGTGAGGAGGGAATGGGGGCATAGGGCCAAGCCACACTGTATGTTCCTATAAACACACACAGCCCAGCTTGGGATCAAGCCCCCACGTCTGCCCCCATAGTAAGCACTTGCTATGGGGGCAGACACAGAAGAAGAGGAGCCAAAAGCACCCTCAAGGGACCCCAAGAAGAGGAGGTTTGGGGCCAAGCCACACTGTGTGTTCCTATAAACACACACAGCCCAGCTCAGGATCAAGCCTGCACATCTGGCCCCATAGTAAGCACTTGCTATGGGGGCAGACACAGAAGAAGAGGAGCCAAAAGCACCCTCAAGGGACCCCAAGAAGAGGAGGTTTGGGGCCAAGCCACACTATGTGTTCCTATAAACACACACAGCCCAGCTCGGGATCAAGCCTGCACATCTGCCCCCATAGTAAGCACTTGCTATGGGGGCAGACACAGAAGAAGAGGAGCCAAAAGCACCCTCAAGGGACCCCAAGAAGAGGAGGTTTGGGGCCAAGCCACACTGTGTGTTCCTATAAACACACACAGCCCAGCTCGGGATCAAGCCCGCACATCTGCCCCCATAGTAAGTACTTGCTATGGGGGCAGACAAAGAAGAAGAGGAGCCAAAAAGCACCCTCAAGGGACCCCAAGAAGAGGAGGTTTGGGGCTGCTCTGTGCAATACCATTGTACAGAGCAGGAGAGTATAACATGTTTATTATTTTAGGAAAAAGAGCGGAAACTTTACAACCACGTTAAGCAGGCTTGATGATCTCTCTGCTGAAAATGAGCTTATTGATTACTTTGGCTAACTAGAATTTTAGTTATTGTGAAGGTGAAAAAATATATCAGGAAAAGTCAATAGCTGTTGATAAAAGGGTCTCTATAGCCCAATTAGGCTTTTTAATTATTTAAGAGACATGTTGGGGGGGCAGTCTGTTATAGGCAAAAAACAAATTAAAAAATAGTTTTCATCATAACATATCAAAGTGAACCCATGAGGACAGAAATAACACATTACTGATTTGTTTTTTAGGCTCCATGCACACTAGCGCTTTTTGTACGTAAAAAAAAAACACAGGGAAAAAAAGCTGGATAAAAAATGCTGGTAATAGCATTTTTTAGAAGAGTTTTAGTTGCGTTCAGAAGCATTTAGGAGTGTTAGTGTTTTATTAGCATTTTTACAGTACATGTAGGGGGAAAAAAAGCTAGGGAAAAAAAAGCTGCTAGGAGTATTTTAGTAGCGTTTAGCAGCTTTTAGGAGCATTTAGCGTTTTTTTCTGCTGGATATTTTTACCTTCATCTCAAGAGAGTAACTATAGTCATAGCAGAAAATGCAGCAGCTATGGCCCTAGGAACCCAGTGGAGATACTCAAAGAACTTATAAAATAACCACCCAGTTATATTTATTGCCCTACCATTATAAATAAATCACGGTTGGCATTGATAATCAAAAACTACTTTCTGCACATTGATCCACCCCTGATTGTTGGCTGTGTGCCACGGACCTATGGGGAGAGGAGAATAAAGCCAATGTGGTAGCCTTGCCAGGCAGGCACGCATATAATGTGACTGTGCTCAGTTGTAGACTGGCCCCCAAGGTTCTTGGCTATAACTAGGAATGCTACGTGAGTCACTAGCTTTTAAAATTTAAATAGGCTTATCTAAAATGTAATATGGCAAAGAAGTCTATTATCAGGTCTGTAAAATAAGTCACTGACCACCAATGCAAAATGAAAGGAGCAGCAAAGTTGGAAGCCCAATTGGAATTTTGCTATGGGGCCCTGTGATTTGTACTGACACCCAGGTTCACTTTCTGTCCCTATACACCAAAGATCTAAATGTATATGTGAATCCAGATTTATATCTATACTGTCACTGCAGTTATTCTATAAAAAAAAGTCCTTCTGTCCCAGCTGTCTATGATTCAGAGAGATCTTCACTGTTGGGCCACTGGGAGCCACTCAGCTTTTCTTGGAAATGTATACCAGCTGGGCTGCACATGCACAATTACCCATTTGGCCCCATAGGAAGGTCATTGATTACTGGGGTTGATTTACTAAAAGCAAACAGGAAGTTCAATTTGCAACTGAAATTTGCTCAAGAGCCCAGTGACTGTGCTGACTTCCATCATCCGATTGTGTAAAAAAGTTGCTGTTTTTTTTTATTTTTCTTGCACCTGATTGGCTATTCTTTGCAAAGTTCACTTTACAACATTCACCAAGCTCTGGGGCAAATTGCCTTGCAAAGTGAATAATTTATTTGCCTTTAGTAAATCAAACCCGTGGTCTCAATAACCCACAGTGAAGGCCTCCATGGATCATGGGCAGGTATGTGTCAGACTTGAAGGGGTTACTGGGGTAGGACACACATAACATTTTAGGGTTGACTGTATGAAAGTAATGCCATCTTAATCAGAAACTCTTTTTAATAATCAATATCACTGGTTGGCATGGTTGGCAAGGCACTTTACAGAAACATCCTTCAAACTATTAAAATAGATTTCTACAGAGAAATGTATAGACTTTCACTGCTTATCTGCAAGTCACTTTGTTAAACTAAATATAGAAATTGGGAGTTCTGGCTTCACTCTGACTTTACTTGCTGCATACTTGTTCTGGGTCAGTGAGTCAGGAGACAGAGACAGACAGGCAGATAGAATTTTAGACATGTCAATGTTGACCTAAGGTGAACATAAAGTGGACAGACCTTTTTATTCCTTTAAATATGGACACTAGAGGCAATAATAATAAACCAGCATATATACCATAAGAGTAGTCATATAAAACTCACCTCATCGGCCAGCTGGTCTGCACGCCGTTGCATCTCTTCCAGCTCATTGCGCATGTCAGCGTCGTCTGCCATTGTGAATGGATATGTGCTTTGGGGATGGGGAACCTGAAATGTGCAACCTCAGACCTGTAAAGTAACAGATTCCAAATATTAAACTTTTATTAATACATTTTTATACCTTATTTTAAAATCAACAATCATCTTGTGTAGAAACTATCTATAATTGGTAATAAAGCAATGGATAAAGATATACTGTATGTAGGATGTGGTGAACATCTATCATTAAAGTGTGTGTAAATCCTCACCTTATAAAACAACCCATACAGTTTAAAATAGAAATGAAAGGTAAAACATTTTTGTACAGATATAAAAAAGATAATAAACATTTCCCCCCCTTTTTTTTATAAGAGATCACATACCCTTTGTTCTCTCTGCATAAAGCTCTCAGAGAGCTGAGGGTGGAGAAACAGCAGCACACTAATCTTCCCAGTGAATGGCTATGCATGGGGGGGCATATCAGAACAAGTCTGATCATTGGAGGAATGCAGGCTGAGATTCCAGCACAGCTAGAGAACTGACCGCAGTGTTCTCTCATGCCTAGTGTGGTAAGTTTTAGACAGCAACGCAAGGGGACTGGTGGGAACACCAAGGGTTTCACACAAAGGAAGCAATACTAAGAGTGCAACATCTAAACCCCTATTCAATCAGTGCAACACACCCTAAAATAATATGATAGTGCTCTAAATAGTTGCTGCTAAAACACGGTTAGTGACTTCACAACACCTGTACCAAAATGAATAACAATAAAGTGTAGCACAACAAACTAATATCTCCTATAAAAATCAATAAAAAACAATAATTAAAGTCCCATGGAAAAGTCTCTTATAACACCACTGTGCAATGTGTATAAGATAAATCTTCAGTGCCAACCGTGCCACCACCATTAGGTGAAAAACCTTCTCACCTCTCTTTATGACCTCATCAATAGGTCATTATGTGCTCCACATATGGACAGACTTGTGTACACCTTCCGTGGTCCTCCTCCAGCTCCTCTCCTGGTACCACCACACAGAGCTGTAGATAAGGGGGTACCACCAGTCTTCCAGTAGGGGGCCCAGGCCAGCAGGGAGGCCCAGGCAGCTGGGTGAATCGGATGTGGGCAGGGAAGGTGATCAGAACAGCAGAGGGGCATTTACTGGAACTGATCCCCTGTATGGCTCTTTCTGCAGCAGCTGAAAGCTGACTTCTCTCCCTCCCGTCGGATTTCAGCTGCTGCAGAGAGAGCCATACAGGGGATCAGTTCCAGTAATTGCCCCTCATCACTCTTCTTGTGCACCATATGTTTCCCCCTGCTGCCCAGGGCCCCTCACCCCCACAGTGCTGCTGGCTATCCTCCTTTCCTTCCCACCTGCAGCTGCAGGCATTAGGACAATAGGATGGTTCCAGTGAATATGTCACATTTACCAGCCCCTTCCTTTCCAGAATTAACACAAGCGATCGGTACTGATTACTTGCTGTGTTCATTCATAACTGAAGTATAGTAATCTGTGTTGTTTTTTTTTTTGGGGGGGGGGGCTCTGTCAGGTTGGCTGTATGGGGCCTGTATTTTATAACAGCAGCCCTGCCACCAAAGTATACACTCCTCCAGTTGACGCTCTCATATAATATGTATTATGGAAAACAGAAAAGCGGAACCATAGTGCTCTCTATTTATAAAACGATTTATTGGCACCCAGATTAAAAACACTTACAAAACGTAAGAAACAAGCTAGCAAATAATGTATATTTTGTTACATGGCTCACCACCCCACTCTCCCGGATGGTCATCAGTTTAAAGTGTCTAGGGCTCAGCTCCTTCCACCTATACGCTTTACGCCCCAGATTCGGGCTTCCTCAGTAGGCACATGTCAGGAATATGACATGTTGGGTTTACAAATTCTTTAAGGCTGCATTCACACTTGAGCGTTTTGTAGCTCGAAGCTCCAAAAAAGCTCAAACGTAAAAAATAAATTAGTGATATTGGTATTAGAACCCCTCTATATAAAAATATTACAGCTGTCCCTATAAAGTGAAGCAACACAAGAGTATTTTCCCCATTCACACTGTTTTGCTTGCAATGATTTTTATTAAATCTGCAGGAACTATGGCCTGAGAACATTAGATTTTGCCCTATTCACATGGAATGAATTTACACGCAGGTTTGATGGGCAAACAACTATGCAAATTCTTTTATAAATACAATGCTAAACAAAATCTACAAGGTAGTACTGCAACACCTAATGTAGTACACAGTTAGTTGAGAGAAAAATAGTCCTAAACATAATAGATATAAACGGTAAATTTCCCTGTTAAAAAGAAAAAAAACATTATATATATAAAATATCTAAAATAAATTAATAAAAATTTTATATATATATTTTTATATATATATATATATATAACCTGTATACTGTTCAGTGACAAAGAATGTGAACACAGGTGTCTAGCGCAGGCTAATTCTCTTTTTATCAGGCTTGATGTAGTACACAGTTGAAAGAAAAATAGGCCTAAACATAATAAATATAAATGGTAAATTTTCCAGTTAAAAAAAAAAAAACTATATATATATATATATATATATATATATATATAATGCTGTATACTGTTCAGTGACAAAGAACTAGAACACGTGTCTAGCGAAGGCTAATTCTCTTTTATCAGGCTTGATGTACACAATTATTTGAAAGAAAAATAGTCCTAAACATAATAAATATAAATGGTAAATTTTCCTGTAAAAAAAAAAAAAAAAAATATATATATATATATATATAAAATCCTGTATACTGTCCCGTGACAAAGAACGTAAACACAGGTGTCTAGCAAAGGCTAATTCTCTTTTATCAGGCAGTTACCTGCATGAAATTAAAAAGACAAATGGGGAATATTTTTGTAAATATTTGAACAAGAAAAAAAAATAGGTGATGAAGCTGAATGTGCTTGACAGCTGTGCTTAGGGTAAACATTGGTGAACAATGTATGCATGTCTAACTGAAGCTTCTTGACCCGGGGCTGTACGCAGTGCTATGGAGTGTTTATGCTGGATGGACTTGCTCTATAAATAATGCAACCCCTCCGTGTGCTGATAAAAATAACACTTTAATTATATCTCAGTGAAATCTGCTAGCAGTACCTTCATTAATTATGCTGTACAGTGCTTAATGAAATTACCTCTATGCAAGGTTCCGTAATAGTCATGTTCATCAAACATTTTAATAATGTTAGACATAATTTACAGCTGAGCTCCGGGGATTAGACATATCCACCCTTAAAGTGGGCTTCCTCCCGCACTGTAAGGGTTAAATACTTGGTTAACATTCAGTAGGGCTGTTGGAATAAGGTGTATTACTTCCCCTGTCCCTTGTTGCGGTAGGCTCCAGTTCTGTTCTCTTCTACCCAGGAGCAGACTGACAACTCATGGGGCCCCCGGGCAAAAGGGGATCATGGGGCCCCTGTGTCCTCACCCACACTCAAACCACACCCAAAAAAGCCTATGAAAGGTATCAGGGGCATCTCATGGGGCCCCTTACTGACCCCGGGCCCTTGGACAGTGCCCGAGTTTCTGAATGGTCAGTCCGCCCCTGCTTCTACCCAACGCTCCAGGCTGTAGGTGGTACTTCAGCATGCTTGTGTACCATGCAGAGCTATTACCTTGCACTGTGTGTGGAGGAGAGAATTTATTATTTATTTCAGGTACCTATAAAGCGCTGTCAATTCATGCAGCACTTTACATATATGTATTGTACATTCACATCAGTCTCTAACCCTCAAGGGGTGTACAATCTAAGGTCTCTAACTCACATTCATACATACACATACTAGGGCCAATTTAGACAGGAGCCAAATAACCTACCAGCATGTCTTTGAAGTGTGGAAGAAAACCGGAGTTCTCGGAGGAAACCCACACAGGCACAGGGAGAACATGCAAACTCCAGGCAGGTGTTGCCACGGTTGGAATTTGAACCAACACCCCTAGTACTGCCAGGTGGAAGTGCTAACCATTGAGCCGCTGTGCTGCCCCACAATGCAACTGCAGAAGAGAGTGCTTTAGACCAGTGTTTCTCAACCTTTTTTCAGTCAAAGCACCCTTTAAAATTATGGACAGTATTCAGGCACCCCATTCTAAAATGTGAAAACTATTCTAATAGTTGTATATAACGCAGCAACCTCCACATATGTAGGACCCCCATCATCAGAGGTGATTTATTCTTCCAAACGGGCGGACTGACAACTTATGGGGCCCCTGTGTCCTTGCCCAAACTCAAAAAAGCCTATGAAAAAGGTACCAGGGGCATCTCATGGGGCCCCCTACTGACCCAGGGCCCTCGGGCGCTGCCCGAGTTTTCAAATGGTCAGTCCACCCCTGCTTCCAAAGCAAATACACTTTTGCACACTGGTACTGATTAGTATTCCAATGTTTCTCTTCTCCCTCAGTTTTTCTCCATCACTGAGCTAATGTGACCCCGGCACTGACGGAGAGGGGCAGGGGAGGGTCAAACTAGGATGCTGTGCAGGCAGCTGATGTCCTCCTTCTCAGCTGATGATGTCATTGGTTTTCAGGCCACCGCCTAGAAGGTCATAATGGTGCACAATGGAAACCTGTGGCTTTGTGTAACTAAAATGCAGGCTTGTTCCACCCACTGGCTTGTATACAAGTTTTGGGCAATTTTTATACATTTAGCCAAGGCACCCCTGAAGAAACCTCAAGGCACCCTGGTTGAGAAAGGCTGCCTTAGAGAGGCGACAGCACAGGACCCATCACATGTATTGAGGGAGCCAGCTGAGGGATAAGTATTGTGTCCTATACCTGCACTCCTAGAATAAATGAACATTTAACCCTTGCAGCTTGGACACTACAAGGGTAGATGTTCTCAGTTCAGCGTAAAGGTGAATTCACACTAAACAGACAGCTGCCACAGTGCTTTAGCGCTGCAACATCTCTTCGTTGCCAGCTGCTGTAGGGGCCAGTGTGGTGCTCAATTCAGTGTATCACATGACTCCCTTTATGTTTTTTTATACAAACTTTATTTGAATATTACTTTATTTCTGAGTACAGAATGTAGACTTCATTCACGGCAATGAAGAGCAGTGCAATGTGCTGTGTTGCTGTACATTGCCGTGCGATTCAGCACAGTGCATTGTGATAATATGCAGCATGTCTGTGTGCTGCGTTGCAGTGTGAATGGGACACTTAGGAAAACAATTGTTTCCTGTGTGTCCTTGAGGTGACTGATGTTTTACAATGCAGTAAAATGTCTGTCACCTCATATAATGTGAATTAGCTCTTAACCACTTTCCTACCGGGCACTTTCACCGCCTTCCTGCCAAGGACAATTTTCAGCTTTCAGTGTTGTCGCAATTTGAATGACAATTGAGTGGTCATGCAACACTGTATCTATATAAAATTTTTATCATTTTTTCACACAAATAGAGCTTTCTTTTGGTGGTATTTAATCACCACTGGGTTTTTTATTGTTTGCACTATAAGCGAAAAAAAAAGTGAAAATTTTGAAAAAAAAAAGTTTTATTTGTTTCTATTATAAAATTTTGCAAACGGGTAATTTTTCTCCTTCCCTGATGAAGCGGCACTGATAAGCAGCACTGATGGGCACTGATGGGCAGCACTGATAAGGCGGCACTGATGGGCATTGATGAGAAGGCACTGATAATGCTGCACTGATATGCGGCACTCATAGGTGGCAATGATGGGCACTGATAGGTGGCACTGATGGGCACTAATAGGTAGCACTGAACTGCACTGACGGTACTGACTGGCAGCCCTGATAGATGGCACTGACTGGCAGCACTGTTGGGAACTGATGGGCAGAACAGTTGGGCACTGATGGGCAGCACTGTTGGGTACCTTTGGGCAGCACTTCTGGGCACTGATGGGCAGCACTGTTGGGCACTTTTGGGGCTGCACTGATAATCAGGACACTGATAATCAGTGTCCTGATTATAAGTGCAGATGTCCACTTTGACAGTTGCCAGTTACCAGGAGTACTTTCCTCACACTGTGACGAAAGTACTGCCAATAACCAGCAAGTGTATTTACATAGTGGTCAGCTGTGACTGGACACAGCTGATCACATGGTAAAAGGCTACTGTGATTAGCCTTTGAATGAATGACTCTTGGTGTGCTTTGTATCTTTCTTCCAGATCTGTGTGGTAATCCAGTGTGAAATTTTCCCTCTGTGCAGGAGATTCCTATATTAAAGACCGGTCACTGCTGCTCTCTCTCCTTGTGCAGAGTGACTGGTCTTGTATCCGCCCCTCCTATAGTTTTCTGCAGACAGCCTGTAGAGGGTGGGACCTACTGGGCCCCTCCCACAGCTCTGTTCTCTGCACATGGTATATGCAACACAATGATGATATCACTGATACTTTTACAAGGGCACATCTGTGCCTGCAGAGGCATTTGCTGCACACAAAGTGGATTTATTGTATATCCTTTGTGGCTGTTGAGGGATATATTTAGATGAAAGCTTTAGTGCCTGAAGTTCAGCTTTTAGGCTTCGTGCACACTGTGCTTCTTTGGAAGCTTTTTTTGCCTTACAGGAGAAAAGAAGCTAAAAAAATGCTGTAAAACCTGCATTTTAGTCAAGTTTATGCGGGCTTGGCATTAACTGCATTCTATTGACCAGAATATTAATTAATTCTGGCCTTTAGAATGCATTAACAAGTGAACATGCATAAGTGCGCAAATTTGTGTGCATTTGCACATTTTTTCTGGCCAAACACTGCTCTCTGAACGCGCAAGTGATTTTTTTTTCTGCCTCTAAATCTTCTGCAAGTAAACGCCTATGTGTGCATGGACACATAGGCTAACATGGAGGGGCGTTGTTACAGCACAAGCCGATCAGCGGGTCCCAGCCAATGACTGATCATCTGGACCCACTGATCAGCTCCATAATTCACGGAAAAGAGCTCTGTATTGGTAAACAACACAGAGCTCTGTACAATGACAGACAATCTTGCTGTTTTTTTAATCCCAGCAAAGTAGGGAAAAAAACAACATGATCGCTTAGTAAAAGCAGCACATACTACATACATTACACATTGTAGGCACACAGTTAATCCCTTTGATCACCCATAGATGGTAACTGTATTACTGTATTAGTGACACTATTGATGTCAGTGTCAGTCAGTTAGTGTATCCCCCAGCCAGCCTCAGCTAGTGTCCGAGTGCCCGCCACACAACCACCATCCCACTATAACTCACTAATCGCCGCCATTACTAGCATAAGAAAAAATATTCCAGTATATATAACATAGTAGCCGCTAAAGCTTTCACGCAAACCAAATAATATATACTTAATAGGATTTTATTTTTACCAAAGATGTAGCAGAATACGTTTTGGCCTAAATTCATAAAATTTTATTTTTTCAATTTTTTTATTAAATATCTTTTATAGTAGAAATTAAACAATATTGTATTTTTTTTTTTCAAAATTTTTAGCCTTTTTTTATTTATATAATAAAAAATTAAAAACCCAGTGGTGATCAAATGCCACCAAAAGAAAGCTCTATTTGTGTGAAAAAAAATATAATAAATGTCATTTGGGTATAGTGTTGCATGACCACGCAATTGTCAGTTAAAGTAACGCAGTGCTGAATAGCAAAAAATGGCCTGGTCATGTAGGGGGTAAAACCTTTCAGAGGGCAAGTGGATATAAATAACAGCATGTGTATAAGAAAAATAAATTTATCTACAGAATTCTATAATTACATTTATTAATCACTTACAACTTTCAGAGTAAAAGATGTTTCATGATAGTGGCTCTTCTAGGGCCCATTTATTTATTTATTTATTTATCGAGTTTATATAGCGCCAAAGGGTTTGCTCAGCGCTGTACAATAGAGGGGGGACAATACATGAAACAGTACAGTAACATCAAACAGCACACAAGGGGTAAGATTTACAATTTACACAGTTGTATTTTATTACATGCTTTCTGTTGTGCTATAATGCATGTGTCATGGTTCCTGCTAAAAAAAAAAGAAAGGGGTTGATTTACTAAAGACAAATAGACTGCACTCTGCAAGGGATTTTGCTCCAGACCTTAGTAAATGAGGTGACACTTCAGTTTAGAAAGAATATTATTGCTGGCACATGATTGGACAGTTGAAGTCAGCAGCCAGCAGAGCTCCCACCTCATTTACTAAGCTCTACATCAAATGCCCATGCAACAGCACTTGCAAGTGCACAGTCTATTTGTCTTTGGTAAATGAACCCCATAGTGTTTGTTCCCATGTTTTATTTATTTATTTATGGTACTTATATAGCGCCATCAATTTATGCAGCGCTTTACAAATATTGTTCATTCACATCAGTCCCTAACCCTCAAGGGGTGTACATTCTAAGGTCCCTAACTCACATTCATACATACACATACTAGGGACAATTTAGACAAGACCCAATTAACCTACCAGCATGTCTTTGGAGTGTGGGAGGAAACCGGAGTACCTGGAGGAAACCCATACAGGCACACGGAGAACATGCAAACTCCAGGCAGGTGGTGTCGTGGTTGGGATTTGAACCAGTGACCCTAGTACTGCCAGGCGGAAGTGCTAACCATTTACCCACTGTGCTGTTTTTAAAAGAAAGAGGCATATCTGATTTTTTTCTGTGATTTTGTGCATTGGTAGGCCTTATGTAAGTTACTGGCAACATATCACAATGCATATAACATGGAATTTGATGCATTGGCAATATGTATTAACAGGTCTTGGTCAATGGCTGTTAACCCTATCCACTCCAAATTCTAAATTTAAAAACGTATTGAAAACAATTGTCAAAATGCACATAATGCAGAAAGGAAATCTATGTTGAGGCATGATAATGCACCTGCTAAACACTACAAAAAGAAAAATGCACTTCTTTGCACAAGCATAGATCCAAATGGACCCTTAGGGGTTGATTTACTAAAAATGGAGCACTTACAATCTGGTGTAGCAGTGCATGATAGCCAATCAGCTTCTAACTTTGGCTTGTTCAACTAAAGCGGAGCTCCAGTCGTTTTTCTGTTTTTTTAAAAGTCAGCAGCTACAAAAACTGTATCTGCTGACTTTTAATAAGCCCACACTTACCTGTCCCACAATCCAGTGATGTGCTCAACTGAGCAGTCCCTTCTCTCCCTCTTCTCTCCTTGTTGGTGTCGGCAACTCAACTGTGGGCACCCAGATGTGACAGCTTGTGGCTTCACATCTGGGTGCCCATTGTGCTTGCATTAATAGCATTAATGTTGCTGCGTTACATAGAACTTTTAGAATAGTGTTTCAATTTTTAGAATGGGGTGCCTCAAGATTGTCCATAATTTTAAAGGGTGCCTCGGGACTGTCCATAATTTTAAAGGGTGTCTTGACTGAAAAAAGGCTGAGAAACACTGATATATATATATATATATATATATATACAAATATATATATACTGAACAGCAATTTCAAAATTTAGCCAAAAAAAGACATTTCAAGTTCCCTTTAATTTGATACCAATGATATGTTACGCAGCTATAGAAATCCACCCGATACAGCAGGCAATCAACAGTTGATGGCCTTACCTTTCCTTATCACTAACCTATGATAAGGCATGGCTCATGACAACATGCAACATTTAAATATTTCTCCCTTGGTATAGCAGACATTTCAAAAGATTATTACACCATGGTATTCATATGATAAGGCAGACAGCGATTTTGCAAACTACAGTAACTTACAGCGACCTATGAGAAATCATCTTGACAATCCATTTGGCCTCACTGTATATACTTACTTACATACAGTAGGTATAGAAAATAAATGATATGCAGTCCATTTTTACCACTGTTTCAGCTTCAGGGAGAGCAGCAGCAGATTGGTTTGGGGAGGATAAGCTTTCATTCATGCTTTATTTTAGACGGTGTCGTTCAGAGTACTATGCACATTGCAAAGATTAAACAGAATGGAAGCAGAGGATTTATGTGACAACTAATAAAGGATCCGAGATTCTCCGGACCAATCAGCTAAATGACTGCTCCATGTGACCAGCTGGATGACATGATAAGCACTACACTTTTCCAGTCACATGACTCTAAGATTAGAGCCCACACTGTGAAACCCCTCCTGCCTGACAGCCTTTGAGGGGAGAAAAAGCTTGTTCTCATGCTGCTTATCAATGACAGTGACAGCGGATTACCTGCTGCAATTAACCTATTTCTGAATGTGATCTGTAATCAATCATATCCGATTCTTAACAAGCTCTGCTAATACTTACTATGTTGGGATACCGGCCTAGTGCCACTAAATATTATATTAATAGTCATTTGGGATATCCCATCTTTTTTTTTTAAAGAAAGTACATTTTATGTTTTGCGCTGCACAGGTCCGGCGCTAGAGTACTTTGCACCCTAGACAAGACCAGCTACTTGTAAAAATAAAAAATAAATAAACATTTTTTAAAAACAGTAGAAAATATTAAGACAACAAAACATGAAACTGCTACATTTCTTTTGATTTGCAAGTGCCTTATAAGTGCCATAAGATGCCACCAATATTAAAGACAAAATATATATTAACTAAATATAAATTAACTGTATGAACCAATCAGACAGTTAAAAACCTCCAGTGATCAGTAGCCACCAGCCGGCTTGCAGTAAGAGACCAAGTCTGAGAGGAACACTGGAAGGAGCGGCAGCTCAGCTGCTACACTGGCCCCAGACACCTCCTGTCTTTTCTTCATTCCACTCTGCCACTCCTCCACTTAACTGAAGGATCATTCATGATGTGGCGGCATCCCACACGATCAATCAGCATCCACTCCTCTCACCCCGACCATTGTTCGCCCCCCTCCTCCTGTCACCTCTATGACTTGCTATACCCCTAGGCTTGGCTCACCCCTGATGGTTCCTGTTGGGGTGCAGAGTCCAGGCTGAGGCTCTTAGTGAGGACAGGTGGCCTCCCAGCACTACACCGCTTCCCTCTCCTACACATCGGGCCCTGATCATCCTACTAACATAGGGTTAGCCCTGCAACTGTAGCACACCCCTGCCTATTGATTGGCTACAGCTAGAACAAGGCACAGCCAAAGCTGGACACGCTCCATTTGGTCACTAGCCAGCTCCCTCTTACAGCTGGAGGCAGGGACGGACTGACAACTCATGGGGCCCCCGGGCAATAGGGGACCATGGGGCCCCTGTGTCCTTGCCCACACTCAAACCACACCCAAAAAAGCCTATGAAAAAGGTACCAGGGGCATCTCAAGGGGCCCCCTTCTGACCCCGGGCCCTCGAGCAGTGCCTGAGTTCCCAAATGGTCAGTCCGCCCCTGGCTGGAGGATCATGTGTGCCAGCGTGTGTACCGTAGATGTATGGACCGATCCTCCAGTCAGAGACTGTTGACCGCCCGGGGTCCTGGGCTAATGTCATCACTATCTATCCTAGGGGGAGCTGACACTTCACTGCTACATGGAATACTGTCATATATATATATGTATATATATATATATATGTACTAAATGGTCATGTTTGTGGATAGGCCGTGAGACAATTGTACAGAGTAAAGATTCCATTATTCCCTGTATGCAGAGAAATGAAGAATTCATACAAGAGGTCCATAAGCCACACAGACAAATTGCCTGCCTGTGCTGCGCCAAGGCACCCTTCGGTGGCATTGCGACCTAGGCGGCTGCCTAGTTTGCCTAGTGGAAGCTCCGGCCCCGGCACTACATTTCTTGGCCATGGCTGCTGAACTATTTCTGGTGACTTTAGGGCCTCATTCACACTGGCACTGTCAACCCTGTGTTTATATGTATCTAGAAGACATTTCTAAATTCTTATACAATACATTCATATAATGATTTCCAGTGGTTCCATTCAAGCTCAGAATTTGCCTGTGTTTAGGTGCAGTCAGTATAGGTGTGTTTAGAGAAGATAGAATTCTGTGTGCAGAATCCAGTTAGAAACTAAACACAGCTAAGCACATGTGAACGTGGCTAACTGCCTCTAAACACACCTAAATGCAGCTAAATCTGCTTTAAAGCAGGAACATCTAAATGCGAAAAAAAGTGATCTGGGGTGGAGAGACACTGTAATAAAAAAAAAAATCAGCAGATATAAAGTGCAGAGACCTACCCGCACCCGCTTCAAACACCCTGCCATTACGACCCAACCCTGGGCTGTTCTAGCAAGTTTCAATACATACAGTTAATAACCAAGAATTTCTATTGGCCAGTAAGGCAGAAGGTCATAGCTAGGGGCCAATAGGAATGTGTGGGAATGGGAGGTAGCGGTATGCTCCAACACTAACCAGACGTGTCAGATCTTTGGATGTCTTTGGATTCTGCTTGATTCCTAATTCCTGTGCCAATAGCAGAAATTTTAAACTAACACAAGTATGACAAACTGACAAACTAGATCAGTAGAATTTCCATCGAAAACTTTCATTTTTACAATGCTTGTTTGCTTTTCTAAGAGTTTAGTGGGAACAAATCAACAACTGCTTTCAACCCTAATGTGGCAAAAAATTGAAAGTAAATGATGGAAAAAATTTTACAAACTCTTATTTGAACTAACAAAATTCTACTGTGAACAGGGGCGGACTGACCATTTGGAAACTCGGGCACTGCCCGAGGGCCCGGGGTCAGTAGGGGGCCCCATGAGATGCCCCTGGTTCCTTTTTCATAGGCTTTTTTGAGTTTGGGCAAGGACACAGGGGCCCCATGAACTTCTATTGCCCAGGGGGCCCATGAGTTGTCAGTCCGCCCCTGACTGTGAATGTGGCTCCCAGATGTATTACCTCAATGTATCCCAAAATTGAGAATTAGACACACTGGCAATCAAACAATATATCATACGAAATACGTCAAGTCCATGATGGTACCATCGAATACTCTGACGAACAATTTTGCTGAATTTTTAGATGAACATTCAAATGAGATTTTACAGGTGTATGGCTACCTTAAAGTGTTACTAAACCCACAACAGTAAAATCAGTCTGTACATGCGATAAAGCATGCTTGACTCACTGTGGAACCTAAGGGGTTAATCCTCAGCATTGTGTAAAAAGGCTGTTTAATCCTGTCTTCTCCGATCCTCCCCTTCTTCCATGGTCCTCGACTCATCTTCTGAGAACACAGAGTCTTTGGAGTCACTCTGCACATTCTTAGTTTAGTGTGTGTATGTGCTAGAGAGTTTTTTTTTCCTTTGGGAGGGTGCATTTGATCAACACAGGACCAATCAGCGCTATCCAGAAAGAGGGTCAGGAGTTATGCAACCTCATAAGGCAGTCAGAGGAGAATGAAAACTCCTCCTACAAGCTATAACCAGTGCTCAGCTGGACACTGATAGAAGTCACAAGACTGCTATATACTGCTGATGAGAAAAGGTATTTAGCAGTTTATATTTACTAAAATAATTGCACCTCCATGTTCTATGTACTGTGGGAGACTAGATATAGTGAATGCAGGGTCCTGGGTTTAGTAACACTTTAATATGGCATTTCAAGGAAAAAAATCATAGATGGAGGGATGGTAATTTTTTTATTTTTTGAATTAAATACTGTTATGTATACTGATCAGCCTATGTACTGTTGATGCTGTATATAATTTAACATTATGACCCCAATCTCCCACCATAGTCCATTTTAATCAGTGTGTGGTTGTTCCTACTCAAAAAGTTGATTGCTTGATCAAATTCTTTTGAAAGGATATGTTAGAAAATTTCTCTTGATCAGAAGCTGCAGCTGCTGATCAGTGTATACCGACAGCAGTGGGTTCCATTGTCAGAATACAATGTCTGCCAGAGTGGGGGCTCCTCCATCCACCTTGGCTGCACAGAAGAAAAAAAATAACCGTCTATGGCCAACTTTACCATGTATGATGCACATATTACTGTCCTGACTTATACAGAGCACAACAGATATTAAGGTATGGTCACAATGTAATTCCAGATTTCACCAGCAGTTGGCAGTGTAGGTAAAATTGCTGGGTATTGTAATAACTTGGAAGGAGGGTGCCTTTAAGTTGTAAAAACAAAAAAGGACTTCATGGATTGATCCTTCTAATCCTATTTAATATATTTAGCACATATACCAAATACACGTTACGAAGAAAAAAACACCATATAATGACATATTCATTACTGTTTGAACTAGCATGAACACCGTACATGCTATTATTAGACCAGCTTTTGTTTCTTCAACCAATGTGCTCTGTATCTCAGGCAGAGCTCAGGGGCTAAATGGAATTCTGAAGTGTTTATATTACTCGGTAATCCAGTATTAACTCTGTTGATCTCTCACACAAATCCCAAAAGTGAACACAGTTTGTCACAGCCAAGGGAAACAAAAGGCGTGTTAAAAGTCACATTAATGACAAGAAAAGAGGATACTAATATTGTGGCAGAAATGTTTTCATTTAAATTCCCTGGTAGTGTTTCTTCAGCAAAGAGACTTACATTTCAATTTCTTTAGACCTGCTAAAGCAATTTCAACCAAGAGCAGGTTCACACCTATGCAGGTTGCGTTTGAGCTGTTTCTGCATTGCATTTTTGCACTTGCGTTTTTGATACGTTTTGCATTTTTTAATTTTTTTAAACTATAATTGTTGCTAGGCAGATTTAAAATGCAAAATGCAGCAAAAACGCAGCAAAAACACTATACATGCTTTTCTGCAGCATTTCCATTGAAGTCTATAGACACAAAATAGCAATTTTTTGCGTTCAACATAGTGCCTGACCCTTTCCAAAAAACGCACCAGGTGTAAATGCGGACATGTGAACTTGTCCCATAGGAAATCATGTTAAATGGACTGTACTGCGTTTCTGCAAAATGCTGCAGAAAACGCTTAGGTGTGAACCTAGGATGATACAGATTGCCAAAGACATAATATATGTGATATACAATAAAGATAAACATGTAACGTAAACCTTGAATGAAAGAAACATAAAGGCTGCTAACATCTCGATCTGAAAATATTAAGCCAGGTATCGGCCGAAATCAGCCTGTACAGTAGAAACCATCCGACTTTCGGCCCATGTGTACAGCTGCCTGTCTGACAGAAGCCAATCTCACGACTGTCGAACGAGCATGTTGGCAAACCAGCAGCCAATCAGCGCTTGTAGCCAATGGCTGCAATCACTGACCAGTATGGTGAGGTATGTAGTATGTCAGCATAACAGCCAGGCAACTAGCATTTTCAGAACAAGGTCAGCAATGGCAGCCTCCAATTTCTCTTACGACAGGTGACAGCTTCTACTTAAGAACAGGTAAATTATTTGTAGACAATTTGAATATATAGTATGTTCTTAAATATTAAAAAAAATACTTTATTTTAATCAGACAAAATATAAAGTATTGTATATGAAAAATCGTATTGATCTATTTCTAGCTGACAATGGAGTGCTAAGTGCCTTTCCACATATTTACCAATCAACTAATTTCTGTTGAAAAACAAAACTGTTATGTATAGAGTTCAATAGTTCAAGCTGATATCTACACACACAAGTGAACAATCAATTTCAGTCATTCAACTGCCCCCTCCTACCTTCTCTGTTCAAAGGTTGCACATGGAGCTTCCCTTAGAGACTGTAGGAAATAAAATAGCTTCTGATCAGGGGCCGACTGACAACTCATGGGGCCCCCGGGCAATAGGGGATCATGGGGCCCCTGTGTCCTCGCCCACACTCAAACCACACCCAAAAAAGCCTATGAAAGTTACCAAGGGGCATCTCATGGGGCCCCCTACTCACCCCAGGCCCTCGGGCAGTGCCCGACTTCCCAAATGGTCAGTCTGCCCCTGCTTCTGACTGTTCTGTTGTAGCTCTCCTCTGAAATTTTGATAATGCCCTTTAACACACCCATGTGATGAGGATGTGACATTTTACTGATGTACTGTGAGGAGGACAAGTGATACTTGACAAATGCAATTAGGACAAGCAACATGTGAGTAGAACAAGTGACACCTAACCCATTTGACTCATGTGAATAGGATAAGTAAAGCTAGTCATTTAAGAGTAAAACTTAACTAAAAAAAATGTCTACAGAATGTTTGTTCACTTTTCTAAAGTTTAATGGAGACAAATCGACAACTGATTTTTGAACATATAGACAAGCAAATAGAAAGCCTCAAGATAGAAAATGATTATGGTAGAGAAATGACTCCCCCATTAATTGGGACTTTAATGGCACAAAATATTTCCTTAACCACTTCAAGTCCGGACCAGGGGCGGACTGACAACTCATGGGGCCCCCGGGCAATAGGGGATCATGGGGCCCCTGTGTCCTTACCCAAACTCAAAAAAGCCTATGAAAAAGGTACCAGGGGCACCTCATGGGGCCCTTACTAATCCCGAGCCATTGGGCAGTGCCCGAGTTTCCAAATGGTCAGTCTGCCCCTGGTCCAGACACTTTTACCCCTGTCTAGGCCAATTTTCAGCTTTCAGCGCTATCACACTTTGAATGACAATTGCGCGGTCATGCAACACTGTATCCATATGGATTTTTTTAGCATTTTTTTGAGACAGATAAAGCTTTATTTTGGTGGTATTTATTCACCACTGGGATTTTAATTTTTTTTGCTATATAAATTAAAAGTCCAAAAATTTTGAAAAAAGTGTTTTTCTTATAAAATTTTGCAAATAAATAATATTTCATCATAAATCTTGGCCAAAATGTATTCAGTTATCTAAAAAAAAAAAAAACCCAAAAATTATAATTTAAAAAAAAAATAATTTTTATTTTATTTTTTATATTGTTGTTTTTTTACATACTGTCACCCTAGCAGTACAGTGTCACTATGCTGTCACTGTACTACTTGTGGGAGGGTGATGAAGATTTTTTTTTTTTTACACTGATTGCTTTTACACCCAATAAAGGCTGTAAAAGTAATCATTTCTCCTTCTCTCTGGCTGCATTATTGCAGCCATTGAGAAATACTGTGTGAGCTGTGATTGGTCACAGCTTGTCACATGGTACAAGGCTGTTGTGAATAGCCTTGTACCATGTGACCTCTGTGATCATTCACAGATTTCACACGTAGTAAGCAATGATGTCAGAAGCGACATCTTGCTTACTACTCTGCATGTGATCACTGATTGGCCACTGATCTAGTATTTTGTATGATCTCCATGATTTGTAAGGACAGCACCAAGTCTTCTAGGCATGGAATGAACAAGTTGGTGACATACTGCAACATCTATCTTTTTCATTCTTCAAGAATTACCTCTTTTAGAGCCTGGATGCTGGATGGAGAGTGATGCTCAACTTGTGAATTCCTCTTAGGTGTTCGACTGGGTTTAAATCAGGAGAAATACTTGGCCACTGAATCACTTTCACCCTGTTCTTCTTCAGAAATGCAACAGTGGCCTTAGATGTGTGTTTTGGATCAGTGTCATGTTGCAAAAGTGCACGACGACCAAGGGCACGGAGTGATGGTAGCATCTTCTCTTTCAATATAGAGCAGTACATCTGTGAATTCATGATACCATCAAAAAAATGCAGCTTCCTGACACCAGCAGCACTAATGCAGCCCCTCAGACGGACACTGCCACCACCATGTTTCCCTGTAGGCACCATGCATTTTTCTTTGTACTCCTCACCTTTGCAATGCCATACAGTTTTGAAGCCATCAGTTCCAGAAACATTTATCTTGGTCTCATCTTTTTTAGCATGGGCCCTGGCAAATGGTAGGCAGGTTGTTTTGTGCATGTACTTTAGGAGATGGTTGCAGTTCCATCTTTGTTAAATTTTTGTATCACTTTTGCTACAGTATTCTGACTGATAAGTAAAACTTTGCTGATGTTCTTGTAGCCTTCACCTCTCTTGTGTAAAGAAATGATTTTCTCTCTCAGGCTCTGTGACATTTCTCTTCCATGTGGTGCCATTGCTGACTGCATGAAATGGGAAGGGGTTTTCTTTGTTAAGTAACACCCTTTTATAATCAACTGTCTGCTGGACACATGTATAATGAATAATTAGACTCACCTGTAGTTTAATTCTTCTTAATTAGGATTTTGTTGTCTAAAATTTTGCTTTGCTTCTTATGCAGGCCATAGATGGGGAGAAAAAACGGCAGATTTTTCTTTTAAAAAACGAAAATTCGGTCGTTCAAGCGGCCGACGTTACCATCAATGGTAAAAAAAAAATCGGCCAATTTTCATCCCTTCTACAGCTGGCAAAAAGTGTCCCTGCAGAGAGCTCCGCTATTTCTGACAGTTCTGACAGTTCCTTCACATTTACAGCGGTTGAAACATTGTATCTATTTGTTTCCATTTAGGATACAGATGTTTTTATTCGGAAACAAATAGATACAATGTTTCAACCGCTGTAAATGTCAAAGAACTGTCAGAGAACTGTCAGAAATAGCAGAGCTCTCTGCAGAGATACTTTTTGCTGGACTGGAATTCTTCTTATTTTCATCCTACTTCTTCTTCTTCTTCTTCATCCTCATCCTCTTCTTCTTCTTCATCCTCATCCTCTTCTTCTTCATCTTCTTCTTCTTCTTCATCCTCTTCTTCTTCTTCATCTTCTTCTTCTTCCTCATCCTCTTCTTCTTCCTCATCCTCTTCTTCTTCTTCTTCCTCCTCATCCTCTTCTTCTTCATCCTCATCCTCTTCTTCTTCATCCCCATCCTCTTCTTCTTCTTCTTCATCCTCATCTTCTTCATCCTCATCCTCTTCTTCTTCTTCTTCATCCTCTTCTTCTTCTTCATCCTCATCCTCTTCTTCTTCTTCATCATCCTCTTCTTCTTCTTCATCTTCTTCTTCTTCTTCATCATCCTCATCCTCTTCTTCTTCTTCATCATCCTCATCCTCTTCTTCTTCTTCTTCATCCTCTTCTTCTTCTTCTTCTTCATCTTCTTCATCCTCATCCTCTTCTTCTTCCTCATCCTCTTCTTCATCCTCCTCTTCTTCATCCTCCTCTTCTTCATCCTCCTCTTCTTCATCCTCCTCTTCTTCATCCTCTTCTTCATCCTCTTCTTCTTCTTTTTGTCTTCCTCTTGCAGGTCACTGCTCATGCGCAGATTTTTTATCGGTAAAAAATCGGCCGATTGGCCCATTAATGCCGCGAAAATCGGCCGATTTTTTTCCAACTTTACATAAAAAAAAAAACGGCCAAAATCCTGAAAAACGGCCGACCAAATCGCCCACTAACGATCCAAAAATCGGCCGATTTTATTTTCGGCCGACAAATCGGCCGATTTTCGACCCATCTATGGCCTGCATTAGACTTTCATTGGGGTGTATTCATTTTTGCAACATGGTCTTGAATGAATTTGTTAGGAAAATACTTTTTCGTGTGTGAAAATTGTTTGCAATCAATGACCTGCATTTGTGGAAGTATTTTGTAGTATAGTGTCCCATATAAAATGTTGATTCTGAAAGGAAAGTAAAGGTTTTCTGACAAATCTGTTGGGGTGAACTCATCTATTCTGAGCACTGTATTTTCTAGAATATTTAAAAATTTTATTCTATGTAATTAAATTTGTATAAGGAAAAATGTGTTTCAGAGGTTCATGACTTCCCAACATTCATTGGCTTTCACATATCTGGCTCTATACTTCACCCAACTTTTTAATCGCAACAACCTCAAGAATTTGTTAACCAATGTTAAAATTAGCTTTTAACAGCATTTAATTATTTTTAAATCCTTGTTAAAGTAATTGGAAAATGAGTGGAAAAGTCCAAACAAGACAATTATCACGCTATGAGAGGGAGACAGGTTGGCAGGTAGGTGCTTTTTTCTATTCTGTGCTTTTTTCTGAATGAGCGATGCTTTCTTTGATAACATCTATCGCCTATTTATATAGGTCTTTGGTATGCTCTTAAAAAAAGAAAATTCCAGGTGAATGTCACTTTTATTTTTAGTTATACCAGGAAAGAATTACAATTTTTAACAGGTATATTACTAGGTCATTTTGGGGAGTTTCCTGTTCCCCTAAATCAGGGAAAGGAAGTAAGGGGGCATCTCTCCAATGGAGACAAAAGAGCAAAACTACACCTTTTTATCAGAGTAGAGAAAGAAAAGAACCTCAGGTAGGTTCGAATGCTGTCTGTATCCCCACTGCAAAGATTTCTCCTCATTTGTGGTTTCTGTGAAATTGGTTCATGTAGGTCTCAAGCAGTCCACTTTAGGTTGCAGTGGAAAACTCCACAGCCAATTCCCCCACGCTCCAGCAGTCACAAGTCTTTCAATGAAGATCCCATAGCCCTGTATTGGACATAAAGATGCTGAGGGACAGTCCTCTGCTGGACAATAAGAGGGTAAAGGAGAGCACCAGATGCCAGGGTAGAAGAGGAACTAGTGAGTAAAATTGCTTTTTGTGACCCCCTCCACAGGATCTAAACGAGCACAGGGGTGGACTGACAACTCATGGGGCCCCCGGGCAATAGGGGATCATGGGGCCCCTGTGCCCTTGCCCAAACTCAAAAAAGCCTATGAAAAAGGTACCAGGGGCATCTCATGGGGCCCCCTACTGACCCCGGGCCCTCAGGCAGTGCCCGAGTTTCCAAATGGTCAGTCCGCCCCTGAACGAGCATTTACCTTTATAGCGCAAGGGCATTTTTTCTTTCACTGGGGGTGCGCTTTGCGCATTATTATTTAGACTATATGCACTCTTGGAAAGGGCAATCCACTTTTTTATCCTATTGCGACATGTATTCTATACTGTATTATATTATACACTTGACCCTGTATAACCCTGCAAATTCTGGTGGTTCTATATAAATAATAATCAATATTTACATTCTATATACACACATAATATGAGTGACCCAAATATTTATTTACATGCTATACACACATAATTTGAGTGACCCAAATATTTATTTACATGCTTTACACACATAATTTGAGTGACCCAAATATTTATTTACATGCTTTACACACATAATTTGAGTGACCCAAATATTTATTTACATGCTTTACACACATAATTTGAGTGACCCAATTATTTATTTACATGCTATATACACACATAATTTCAGTGACCCATTTGCAGGTGTATTCAACTTGTAATGCTCAGTTTTCTCAGATTTAAAATTTGTCATTCTAAAGACCAAATTAAAGTAACTTTCCATGTGCTGCAGCAGGTAGCATTTCAACTAAATTAAGTAGATCTGTTAATTATCTTTAAAACAGAAATGTGGGAAACCAAAATAATAGACATACATACTTACCTATATGGCTGCAGCGTTGATCTGAGCATTGGGCTGAGGAGGGGGCAGAAGCGGCTTCCTCAGGCTCTCAGTGGTACACTGAGAGGCTGAGCCAGCTGGCGTCAGGAATCTGGACAGACCCCAACATTATTTATGGGATCCCTGCAGAGCCTGGATCGGGTATGTGATGTCAGCTGTCGACTGAACCTGATCCACAGGAGTGCAGAACTAAGTGCACTTCTGTGACCCACAAGTGAAGTATGACCAAAACAGCTTTGGCCATTACTTCCCCTTTAACTGTGCTTTACAGAGATATTGGAAATTGTGTCTGTTTCAGTGCTGTTATCTGAGGTCAGTTGTCAGGAATGTACTTATAAGGCAGACCCAAATGAACAAAGAACCAGAAACATACATGAAGCAGTAAGAAAAGCAGATATTTTAGATAATATTCATGATGTACAAGTTCAGCAGGTTAAAGGATTATGCATATTGATTATGTCTACCATCTTTAAGTAAAATTCACTGGATTTTTTTTTTTTTGCTATAAGACATATACAGTATGTGAATGGCTGTGATTAGCTCTATACACATGATCAGCATTGCTTATTATATTTTAAAACATTTTAAGATTTCTTTTTAAATATACATAGATAATGACATATTTACTCATTATATGCATGCTATGATTATTTTGTTGCACAAAAGTTGTGCCTCTATTCTATCTCTTGGAATGACTATTGGCTGCTCAGGACCTAAGGTTTTGAGTAAATGCTGTAATAGCACGCTTGTGTAAACATTTTCAGCTTACTTGTAGACTGAAATATGTCTGTTCTGATGGTTTTAAAGAAGTATCACCAGAATTCTAAAACCATTGTTGAATCCCCCAGGGGACCAAGTACACAAAGCACTTGGTCCCATTTAAATCTGTACAGGGGTTGCATAACAACGAGGTTGAAAATCTTGCCCTCCCTCACTGCTTTTTGACCCTACTAGAAGAAATAGAAGAATACATACTTAGTCCTGACTAGCACAGGATGAGGGAGAGCATGACTCACGATGGAAACAGAGCCCACACAATCCCCATCTGCTGCTCCTCTCCAGGTCGACTCTCTAATTGTAAAGTCCTGTGTCTCCTCTGAAGTCTTCTTTTTCCTGAGCACAGACCCACCTGCCCGAGAGCCAGAAGACCGTTATTTCCGACTGGAGGTGACAGAGTACAGTTGTAACTGTTGGCTTGTGTTGTCAATGATCGCACTACATGGTGATGATGTCATTCACAAAAACACAAGCCCACAAAAACAAATGCTAGCTACTAGACTAGTCTCTATGCCAGCTACTACACCACTTGTGATATCTTCCAACACAATAGGGAAGGGTAAGATATACAAAATGGTAATGACTGTGGTGGGATGAGTTGATGAAGAAAGTAAAAGTTCAGATGTTAGGTTGAGCTGGAATAGGATTCCATGCAGTGGGGGTGGGAGGGGGGGGTATTATAAGCTTAGTTTTTCAAGGATGGAGTTTTAGGAAGTGATGTGGCATCCATACTGATATTTCAGTTAGTCAATTGGTGAGAAGAGACTGAAGTGATGAGCTGAACAGTAGCTAGATTTGGGTGTTGCAAAACAAAAGCACTGGGGAACCAGGCACTCTTGTGTGAGACCTGTACCAATGCAAGAAAAAAGAAGACAGCTTGGGAAATACCTTTTTATATGAGTTCAAGGGTGAGATGGAAAATACATTAATCCTTTAAATTTACGATTTAGATGATGCCTTTAAGTTATACGTGGTGGTATAGAACATCTTTTTCACAGATGGCTTCAGGAACAGCATACCTTTTCATTCTATTTTTGGTTGTGAAATTACATTTTTTATCAGTACCCCAATCTAATATTATTTGAATCATACCATTTAAAAATGCATTTGCAAGTGGTTTTAGCAGTGACAAATGTGTTTTCATCAAGCAATACTAAACCTGCTATGACTGGCAGAAGTAGCTTGGTAACACTACACTGCACCATATTAAAAAGTATGGTTCAGTAGAAAGTAGACAGCAGCAGGACAGTTTTTAAGTATTGAAACAGATGCAGAACTAACTCCTGTCTTTGGTTTGGCTGATCTGGTAGGCCACTTTGTATGCAGCCTTACCAGTGTTTTGTCCTGCAGGACCTGCTTGCCCCTTCTATCATCTTTGGCATACCTCCCAACTTTGGAACTTGAGAATAGGGGGGCACCCATAGCTTAATTGCAAATAATATTGGTTGTAGTTTAAAGGAATCTAATGAAGTCTAGGGTTACATACAGTATACCCTACACACAGTCTGTAGTCCTTGTACCCACAACATACTGCATCATTACTGTAATATTAGTGAGAGTCTCTCTTACATACATTTTGCCCTGATAAAGAGGAGTACACCCTTGAAATGTGTCAACATCTGTAGGACTCTGTGACATCTTTTTAGTCCATCTGGAGGCATGTGCATCAGTTCTGATCGTCCATTTGGAGATTTGAGATGAGCATGCTATGTTTTAATGTTTGTGAGTATATTATCTACTTTACCTTGGATATAAAAAGTGTATTAGTTAGTGCACAAGAATGGTGAACACTCTTTTGTTCTCTTACGTATCTATGGATTCCCCAGTCTGAGGAGGGCAGCAAGGCCAAGTGGAACCCAGTGGACTGAGACCTAAGACTGAGACCTGGTTTATGGTTAAGAGAATGAGACTTCTTCCACAATATTGATGCCATACTTGAGTGTGGAAGATTTTTATTATATTGTCTCACTTACATTAACCTAAAGGATTAACAAAAATACAGTATAAATACATAAAACTGAATAAACACAGCTAGCTAATGCTGTGCTTGAACCTACCTTAAAGTGGAGTTTCAGCCATTTTTGTGTTTATTAAAAGGCAGCAGCTACAAAAACTGTAGCTACTGCCTTTTAATAAACAGACACTCACCTGTCCCGGGGTCCAGCGACATGCTCACCTGCACCATCCCTTCTCTCCTTCTTCTCTCCCTGGTGCTCAACTGTGGGCATCAAGCTGTGACAGCTTATGACTTCACAGTCGGGTGCCCACTACGCATGATTGAGTCAGAAGGAGGGGGGCAAAACGTCCGGCTCACTTCACCGTGGCAAACTGAGCCGGAAGTGGAAGTGGGTACCTGTGAAAACCAGGTGCTAAATGTGGCAGTGGAGGGGGGGAGGAGGCAAACAAGTGGAACTTCCACTTTTGGGTGGAACTCTGCTTTAAAGAAAAATTCTGGGATAGGCAAAGAAATCACCCATTAGTACACCCCCCTACACTAAACAGTTAATACATTTTGAAAATCCTTACCATTGAGGAAAAAAGTCTAACTGAATTTTCATGACCTCATCTCTCTAATTCAAAAGATAATAGCATTTCCTCTGCCAAGGAGGAGGTGAAACAGCATGGATTACATCATATCCTCTCCTTTCTCTCTGCAGTAAAAGTAAACTACAGTTTCCATCAACCACAGAGAATTGTAGTGAATGTGGGTGGGTATACTAGGCCTGCACAAGTTGAATGTGTTTGTGAGTCTCGGTCCGCCCACCACTGCAAGTGGGGCTGATTTACATTGCTGCTTCCTGCTGAAGGAACTATAGGAGGGATGTGCCAAGACCATTAGCTGGGGGAATAGAAGGTATAGCAATCACTGATCTTACAAACAGAAAATTAAAGAGAATTAACAGTTTGATTTGAAAATGAATAGGCTATGTCAGGGCAACTACTGAGTGAACCAGAAGATGGATGCTTTAAAGAAGAACTTCATTACAAAAAGTTGCAAAATACACAGCAACACTGCAACAAGTGCTCCAACACAGTCCTGATCTATGGGACACTGGTATTTGTTACAATTCCATGACAGTCCAGCAGAATCTAGGATGGTTGAAGGGTATGGTCTGTGCCACTGAGGCTATTACATGGGGAAGGAAAGTCCCTGTCCCTTACAAGATGACCACTTCCAGACATTGGCACAGTACCGAAAAAGGCATGATAAGTCAGTAATGGGGAAGGTTCAGCTACAGAATGACCACAGCCAATACTGGTGATTAGCTGATTTATGTTGTTTAGATTTCTCATGTGTTACTGTATCGTAGAGCTATTGTACTATAGCTGAGGTGCCTCCAAGAATAAAGAGAAAAAAATAAAAAGAGAAAAAGACATAGGCAGCGGGAGAATTCCTTATAGTGTAGTGGTTTAACAGATGGCTGGATGAAATGTAAAAAGAGGTAAAATACAATAGTGTGCTCGCATCTGTTAGGTTGTTGAGCTCCCTAATGGGCAAACAGACAACCTGGAGTGAAAGCCTGCAGGGAATATATCATACTATAGCAAGGAGGAGGTAACCACCAAGTAAAATTGCTTGTAGTTTGTTTATTGCTTTATATTCCTAGTGTCAATATTGCCTTAGAATAGGGCAACACCTTGCACCACCTGACGGCTGCAATCACCTACACATACCTACAAATGTGTGCAATCATTACCACTGTTTTTAGCTGAAAACAGATATAACTCAAATAAGTTCTCTTTGTTATTGATACTAAGTGATCACATACTCAGTTCCATTCTACGTCCTCCAATTATTGCAGTTTGTCAGTTGGTAGGGAGAAGGCCAGTTATAAAACACGGGAAATAAATTCCAACATGAAATGTGATGAATTATTAGTGAAGAATATAGGTTCCTTACAGAATAATTGTGATTGCACTGTCCTTTTAAATGATGCTGTAACTAAAAGAGCCCAGAGCTCGGGACTTCTTGTATATGACAGTATGCTTCATTATGCAGCCAACGGTGCTCTGCAATGATGGCTTTTTGGCCCAGCAGCAATATGAAATGAAGGAGACTGACTGTGCTTAGAGGTTGTTATTGTTTTTATGAGTTTATTTAAATGTGGAGATTGTTAATTACTTATTTACTATCCTAACTAATTTTGTGCTCCATTGTACTGTAGCATTCTTGCCACCCAGAGAAACGATAAAAGAGACATGCTTGGTGCATCAAAATTGTATATGCAACATCTAACAGAACAAAGATGCCTCCAACCACATCCTTGAGCAACAAACAACATAACGTGCATATTCTGTTCTGGTGCCACCCAATGTTCATGAATGCTTCACAGTGATAATCCTGGAAGAATATGAACTTGTCATATGAATATACAGAATGAGTAATAGGACTTTTTGATAAATCTGAACCACTGAACAACAGTTTAGTGTACAGAGTTAAGCAGTCAATGTACCAAGTGATATAGTTTGTTGTAAATTGTGTCTTGTTATATTGGTAGCAGCCAATGGAGGCTGTTATATAGGGGGTGGAAGTCAAATATGCGTACTCACACTGCTCGCATAAAAAACTGAACATTATGATGTTTTAATTAATAAAAAGCTGTATTATTTTGTGTGTTTTATATTTGCCTATAAATTAGCTTTAAGATTATAAAACAAGCACATACAGCAGATATCCGCATATTCCCTGTACCTGGAAGCATTTTTTTCATATTATCTAGAACCATCCTATGAGTAATCTGCACAGAGTATACTACTGCATACGATACAATTAAAACTCAAACTCAAATCCCATAAGAAACACAACGCACAAATGTGAACCTATCCTTATGCTTGATCCAGTTAAACTGGCAGGGGGCCAGTGAATTGAATACACCCAGGATCCACAGAACCAAAAATCTACCTCTGATTCAACTTGCCAAAATATCAGTTTTGGATGGAGTTAGCTACTGAAAAAGTCCCTGGTTAGAGTACATGTGAGAATCCTTAAGTGTCACCCATCTTGTTTTTTCTGCACCCAAAGCTATGATTTTTTGATTGCTCAGTTCTCACTGCTCTTTCCCCAAATGTTACAAAAAGCTTCTAAAATCCTCCTTTAACGGAAAAGCTCAGCAGCAAATGTTGGCAGTCTTCCCATGTACTTTATGTGCAGCGGAGGTGCTAAATTTTAAATTGTACCCCTTTAATCTTTAAATTACACAAGCAATGAGCTAAGATGGAAATTTCATGACAGCCTTGTATTTTGCTAACTGTAAAAGCATACATTTTTAATTTGCTGTAAGTACGGGTTACAAATATGTATTTTAAAAACTACATGTATAATTAATGCTAGTGATAAAAATAAATGTTATGGTTAGCAGGGCCAGGGAAGAACTAATTCTTGCTAGGCCTTATGCACAGGGGCCCAGTACTGTAGCTGTATTTCTGCACAAGGTAGACAGAAACGCAGCATACAGCCACCCATGGTAATGAATGTCTGCACTCTAGTTATGTATGGGCACAGGTCATGCTTGCATAAACATATGTATGCGAGCAAGCATTTATACCAGGATGCTCACAAGCCATGCCCAGGAACTTATGCTAGTGCCCGTGTTTAAAGAAGCACATCATACACCCGGGTACAGATAGCATACAGCCATTTATTACTATGGGCGGATCTATGCTGCATCTGTGCTTCTTGGGTGTGGAAATATGCCCATAATGTATGTTGCATCACCTCATGCTCTTATTTGCATGAGGTCATAAGTGTACAAAATTAAAATGTATGAATTATACCAAGTATTTGTACAATTCATATTCTAAAGCATATTGGTGTTCTCCAAGGTGTCCAAACCACCAAAACTTTCTATGATGACAAAGAGAGACACCTTTTAGAACAAAATATAACGGCAAATGACAGTTTATAGTCCCTTAATCAATTACATGGAGAATGAAGGATAATTACACATAAAAAATTATTAGTTTAATTCAGGGGTCTCCAAACTTTCGAAACAAAGGGCCAGTTTACTGTTCTTCAAACTTTACGGGGGTTGGACCGAGGCTAGTGAGAGTAGAAAATGTTCTGGCATCAGTGGGAGTAAACAATGCCATAGGCTTGGTGTTCAGTGAGAGTAAGAAAAAATACATAATTAGTGTCAGTGGGAGGAATAGTGCCACATCATTGGCGTCAGTTTGAGAAATGGTGCCCCATTGTAGGTATCAGTGGGAGGAATGGTGTCCCATAATTGGTGTCAGTGGGAGAATTACTTCCCCTTCTCTGGTGTCAGTGGGAGGAATAGGACCCCATTGTTGGTGTCAGTGGAAGGAATTGTGCCTTGTATCAGTGGAAAAAATAGTGCCCCAAGGGCCAGATAAAGGCAAGCAAAGGGCCACATGCAGCCCACAGGCTTAAGTTTGGAGGCCCCTGGTTCAATCCACAAGTGTTTTTTTGTTTTATTTTTTACTATTTCAGTTACTGTATACTGCTTTTCAAAATAACAAATGCAACAGTTGAGAACAGCCTTTCTCAACCTTTTCAACACAGAGAAACCCTTGAAATAATCTTCCTGTCTCAGGGAATCCCTGCTAAAAATGACTATATCTACAACTCATGATACATCAGTGTGAGGGTCAGTAGAAAAAATTATCCTTCCATTTGTAGTCATAGGGAATAATCCTCCCTTACAGACAGCGAAAAAGATCATTGGTGTCAGTGGGAACTTATCTGTGAGGCAGTAATCGCTCATTGCTCAAGGAACCCCTAGCAACCTCTGGAGGAACCCTAGGGTTTAGAAATCCTAGTTTACAGGGTGGAGGAAAGATTCAATGAGTTGGTAGTCAAATAGTGTATTTTCGTAATAGTCTATGTATCAGGAGTAAAAGAAAGACAAATGATGTCCTTCCAAATGAAGACGTTACGCTGCCCTATATTCCACCTTTGAGAGTTGCCTGATCTCGATGTATAGAGAACCATGGATGCTAATAACTAAAACATGCTCTCTACTGGCAGTGCATCTGCAGTCATTTGTTCCTGCAATCCTGTGACATCTGCCAAGCCATTTTTTGCTCTTCATTATTAAATCTTAGTAAACATTACAATAAACAGCTTGCTAACACCACCTAACACGAATCAGCCTTGTAAAATAAGTATTTATTATTGCTGAACAAACTCAGGCGCATGCAATTCTTCTGAATTCGTGAGTCTGACATTTTGGGGTTTATTTACTAAAGCTGGAGAGTCCAAAATCAGACTCCCTTCTGCATAGAAACCAATCAGCTTCTAACCTCAGCTTGTTCAATGAAGCTTTGGCAATGAAACCTGGAAGCTGATTGGTTTCTATGCAGAAGTGAGTCTGATTTTGGACTCTCCAGCTTTAGTAAATAAACCCCTTTGCATTTTTTACTTTACTATTCAAGCTGTGAACAGTTCCCACTGATATGGAATTGCATAATAAGAAAAAGTGAGAATAGCAAAATGAACACTGCGTGTAAATTCTTGTATTTGTAATGCCTGTTTTGGCATCAAACTAATTAAAGAGGTCCTGCTTCAAGCAAAAGCAATAACAATAAAGCAGGTTTTTCTTCAGAATAACCTTCATTCAACTGTTCCATCATTCATTTATAATAAATAATTAACAACAATTAGTAATCAACTACTATCTAAAAATATTTATTATGCATTTATTATTAAGTCCATCATGGGCAATGGATCCCTCCAATATATATGATGTCCTCCAGGCACCTTGTCATTGAGTTTATTTATTTATTTTAGATGATTTTACCCTAAAATGCCCAAGCTGCCTATCTTCACCTCAGCAAGGCTAAATTTCAAAGTTCCCATCCAATTTGGCTTTTGAAGCTTAAAAAGTACAGAAAACAGATACAAAATAATGATTTTAATGGAAAAAATATGTTTGGATATAAGGACAATAAACAGAACCATATTTCCACCTCAAAACATTGATTTTGTTGGTCAAAAAGCATCAATAAATACAAGGAAATGTAAATGAAACATATAAATTCACTATAAAAATCTATTCAATATAAAAAATCCATTAAAAACATTTCCAGTTTGGTTAACGTGTTAATGGCTGCTATGCTCATATCAAGAGGGTCACTTGCTACGTTAGTACCAACCTGTGTTGCATTTAACCTTAACTGGGAGCTTTGAGAGGAGGGATCCCAAAACATGTAGCATTTTTTTTTGTGCAAAGTACCAGTAAGAAAAAGCTGCCCCTGATGACGCAGAGCATGGGCAGTAGAATCACCTGTGGCCTCCTGGGAAGCGTGACATGGATATCCCAGATGACTGCAGGAAAGGGAAGCATCATCCTCACCTAAGTGAGAATTCAGGAAGTGGGGGAGGAGGATTCCCCAAAAAAGATTTAAAAAATTGTGATTTCAAGAGAGGGAAGAGAATGGGGAAAAGTGACAGAAATGCTATTCATGTATATCAGCTGTATATTTGGCTAGCGAATGTGTTTAAAATTCTATTACCCTGCCTGTCTTATAAATGCACACATATAGTGCAACCAAAATTAAACTCCCCCTTTTGTATTTAGTTTTGGCTTGTAGCCTGTAAAGAGATACTGAGGTGTGGTCAGGGACCAGGTCCAAGGCACCGTATAAAATACTATTTTTATGGTATTTTTTATATCCACTAGGAACCACAAGGATATGCTTTGTTTCATTTCAGGGGTTTACAACCACTTTAATATAAAATTATGCTATTTTTTGATAAATCTGAAGTATTGTATGGTCTGAAGAAGACTTAAAGCCAGTGACCAAGGTTTCTCACAAGCCTGTATATTGTGAGTGGTGGCAGCTGGGATATTAGTATATGCATGCTGATTTTAGTCATTGAGTCTGGATTGGGTAATTTTGGGTTCATGTGATAATCTATATGATGAAGAGAACAGCGAGCACTCAAGATTCCAATAGGGTCAGCAGCATGTGCACTGTAAAGGAACCCAAAGACCTTAAATAGCATATAAAATCAATAAGTGCAGTGCTAAAAAATTATTCTAAATGAGTGATAATCGTGATGAAATAAATAGATAAATACAAATTGTTAAGTCCTTTGTTATAATAAGAAGCGCAATATATTGCGTGCAACTAAAAAGGTCAATATACAAAAAAAAGTTCATATAATGATAAAAATCTGACACCAGTCAGAAAATGGTGCTACGTGAAGATCCTGTCGCCCAAGTGATATCAGACGAATTTCATGTAATTATACTCCATTAAATTTGTGCAGGAGATAGGATAAAAAATGCGCACTCACCAGATGCGCATAATAAATACGCAATTAGTAGAATTATATGATGGTTGTAAGATCTGCCAGAAGCCCCCTTTAAAGTGGACCAAGTGTGCAGCATGGAAAGAGTCTCCCTCCTCTGGACCTGGGACTGCCCTGCAGCCATTCTCTGGATAGGATCCTGAAAGTTATTCAGCTCAATGCATCCTCTCCATGACTCTACAGGTTACCAGGGACCAAAGCATTTATTTTCCGGCCCCTGGTTTTCACCATTATATGAACTTTTTTCTGTATATTGACCTTTTTAGTTGCACGCAATATATTGTGCTTCTTATTATTATTATTATACAGTATTTATAAAGCGCCAATAGTTCGCTCAGCGCTGTACATTACAAAGGGGGACAGAACATGTGACAGAACAATACCAATACAATGTGATACAAGGGGGGTTCGATGGCCCTGCTCTTTCGAGCTTACAATCTAGGAGGGAGGGGATGGTGGCACAGGAGGCGATAGCTGTGGGGGATGGAGTGGTAGGAAGAGTGGAGGAGGTCGGCAAGTTAGCAGGGGGTGGGGTAGGCTTCCCTGAAGAGATGGGTTTTCAGGGTGCGCCTAAAGGAGAGGAGAGTAGGTGATAATCTGATGGGTTGGGGCAGGGAGTTCCAGAGGATGGGTGACACCCTGAAGTCCTGGAGGCGGGCATGGGAGGAGGAGACCAGGGAACTAGAGAGAAGGAGGTCTTGTGAGGAGCGGAGTGTGCGTGCTGGGCGGTACTTGGATATTAGGTCAGTGATGTAGTTCGGGGCAGTATGGTGGACAGCTTTGTACGTCAGCGTTAGGATTTTGAATTTGATCCGTTGCGCAATCGGAAGCCAGTGGAGGGATTGGCAGAGGGGGGTGGCGGAGACAGAGCGGTTGGAAAGGTGAATGAGTCTGGCAGCCGTGTTCAGGATGGACTGAAGAGGGGATACCCAGCGGCGTGGCAGGCCAGTGAGGAGGGAGTTGCAGTAGTCGAGTCATGATATGATGAGAGAGTGGATGAGCTGTTTAGTGGTTTCTGGGGTTAGGAACGTGCGGATTTTGGCGATGTTGCGGAGGTGGAGTCTGCACGAGTTTGTTAAAGATTGGACTTGGGGCTGGAAGGATAGGTTGGAGTCCAGAATAACACCCAGTACTCTGGCCTGCAGGGCGGGTTTGATGGTAGCGTTGTTGGATATGACGGAGAAATCAATGGGGGGTGGTGTTCGGGCTGGGGGGAAGACAAGAAACTCGGTTTTGGAGAGGTTCAATTTAAGGAAGTGGAGCGACATCCAGTCTGATATGTCGCTCAACAGGTGTGTGATTAGGACTGAGACCAAGGGGGTGAGGTGGGGGGTTGAGAGATAGATTTGTGTGTCGTCGGCATAGAGGTGGTAGTTGAAGCCGTGAGAGTGTATGAGTTGGCCAAGGGAGGAGGTATAGATGGAGAAGAGAAGGGGCCCAAGGACAGAGCCTTGAGGGACCCCAACAGAGAGGGGGAGTGAGGGGGAGGTGGTAGCATTATAGGTAACGCTGAAGGAGCGTTGTGACAGGTAGGATGAGAGCCAGGAGAGAGCAGAATCTCTGAGGCCGAGGGAGTGTAGTTTTTTGAGGAGGAGGGGGTGGTCGACTGTGTCGAAGGCCGCAGAGAGGTCAAGGAGTAGGAGCACTGAATAGTGGCCATTAGCTTTGGCGGTTAGCAGGTCGTTGGAGAGTTTGAGTAAGGCAGTTTCGGTGGAGTGTAGGGGACGGAAGCCGGACTGTAGGGGATCGAGGAGGTTGTTGTCGTTGAGGTGAGAGCATAGGCGGGTGTAGACTAGGCGCTTGAGGAGTTTAGATGTAAATGGGAGCAGGGAGATGGGTCTGAGGTTGTTCGGGTCATTGGGGTCCAGGGAGGGCTTTTTAAGTATGGGGGTGATGTGTGCATGTTTCAGAGGGGAGGGGAAAGTGCCTGAGGAGAGGGAGAGGTTGAAGATGTGGGTGAGGGAGCGTAGGATGGAGGAGGAGAAAGGTCGTAGGAGTTGTGAGGGGATAGGGTCGAGGGGGCAGGTGGTGAGGTGGGCATCAGAGAGGATCTTGGAGACTTCCTCGATGGTAGTAAGGTCAAAGGTGCGGAGTGTGGGGGGAGCTTCAGTATGAGGAATGTAGGGTGGGGTGGAAGAGTAGGTCAGAGCAGTGGTGGGGCCGTGGGAGAGGGGTGATGAGGGGGTAGCTGAGTGATGGTGAAGGGGGTTGGAGAGAGTTTGAGCAGCGACGAAGTCCCTGCGGGTTATGTCGAGGGGGAGGGGGGATAAGGGGGTAGCTATGTGAGAGGGGACGGTTTGAGAGGGTGTGTGAGTTGCGGCAATGTCCTTGCAAATTGTGTCAATCTTGTTTTTGAAGTGATTGGCAATCTCAAGGGCAGTGAGTGAGGTGCTGGGTGGAGGTGGGGGTGGAGAGAGTAGAGAGTTGAAGGCAGAGAAGAGTCGGCGAGGATTGGAGGAGAGGGCCTTGATGAGGGTCAAGAAGTAGAACTGTTTGGCAGCATGGAGGGAGGAGGTGTAGGTGTGGAAGGCAGATTTGTAGCGGGTGAAGGCTTGTTGGGATTTGGTTTTGCGCCATAGTCGCTCCAGGGCACGACTTTGTCTTTTGAGGGTTTTGGTGTGATCAGTCTGCCAGGGCTGGAGCGGTCGGGGTCTGATGTTGCGTGTGGTTAAAGGCGCTAGTGAGTCAAGGGCTGTTGACAGCGCGTTGTTGTAGGCGGTCATAGCCAAGTCGGGGCAGGACAGGGGGAGGATGCGGTCGTGGAGTTGATCAGCTGCAGAGTGGAGGGAGGCAGGGTTAAGGTTGCGGAGGTTACGGCTGGTAGTAGTGTGACATTTGGAGGGGTAGGCGTTGGAGGACGAGGAGATAGAGAAGGTGATCAGGTTGTGGTCAGAGAGAGGGAAGGGGGTGTTAGTGAGGTTGTGGGCAGCGCAGCGGTTGGAGAAGACAAGGTCCAGGATATTTCCGTCGGAGTGGGTGGTGGATTATATGCACTGTGCAAGTGCAAAGGAGGAGGTTAGGTGGAGGAGACGGGCTGTGTCCGGGTTGTCGAGGTTGACAGGGATGTTAAAATCCCCAAGGATGATGGTGGGTAGCTCAGAGGAGAGGAAGAAGGGTAGCCAGGAGGAGAAGTCATCCAGGAAGCGGGGTATGGATCCAGGAGGCCGGTATATCACAGCAATATTCAGGGGGGTTGGGGAGAATAGTCGGACGCAGTGGGCCTCGAAGGAGGAGAAGGATAGGGAGGGGGGGTTTGGGAGGACTCGGAAGGTGCTCTGGGGTGACAGGAGCAGACCAACCCCACCACCTTTACGACCGTTAGGCCTGGGTGAGTGGGTCCAGGTGAGACCTCCGTAGGAGAGTGCAACAGGGGAGGTAGAGTCAGTGGGCTGGATCCAGGTTTCCGTGATCGCTAGGAGGTTGAGGGAGCGGGAAACAAAGAGGTCGTGGATGGCGGTAAGCTTGTTATATATAACTTATTATAACGAAGGACTTAACAATTTGTATTTATCTATTTCATCACGATTATTACTCATGTGATAATCTGCCAGGGCAAAGGTGAATTTCCAAGGATGAGTGATGGACAGCAATACCTTGTGCATCGCCTGGCCTCCCTCGTCACTGTACCCTCCATACCCCTCTACTGTGATAAAGGTAATTTACAATTCTAACACTGTTACAGCTTTACCTTGCAGTATAAATATTAAAATAAATTAAAAAGCACATTCTTTTACATCAATAACTATCAATCTTACAGAACTTTTGGTCTCGTTATTTTTTCTGTTCGGTTATACTCAACTCCTGTTGCCAAGCTCCTTGACTGTTTTGCCGACCTCTGGCTTAAATACTTTTTGAGCCACCTACTTAAAACCCAAAGTACACACAGACCAGAAAATTCAAAAAGGTAAAAAAAAAATCAGAGAGACTGCATGTCTCTGAGGTCAGTGATTTAAAGCTCTGAAGAAAGACAGCATGACAGCAGAGCAGCTAACCTCCTTTTCAGAAACAGAGATCTGTTTGGCTTTCTCCTACTCTTTCCACCTTTAGTCTTTGGTCACACCAATCCGACTCTGAAATCATGCGACTTCCAGTGAAGTCACGCGATTTCAAAGTCGGATGTCAGTCCGACTTCAGATGCGACTTGCAAGACATCTGCGACTTGCAGGACACAGATGTCTATGCAAGTCACACCTGAACTTGCAAAAAGTAGTGCATGCAATACTTTCAAAATTGGTTTGACTCCGACTAAGTTGGAATTGCACCGATATGACTGCTTCAATTGCGTTCCATAGGATGCAATTTGTCATGCAATTTGAAACTATCAACTCGCATGACAAGTCGCACCGGTATGACCAGGCACTTAGGCAACTCCTGAAAACCCATCTCTTCAGGGAAGCCTATCCTATCTACATCTAAAGACCTAACTTCTACACTTCTGCACATAATAAAGAACACTGTTGTTGCATGGGAGAGCCTGAGAAAGGTCTACTACAGTCAGGTCCAGAACCAGCAAGTTCTTTAAGCAAAGATCAGCAGAAAAATAAAGACAGACTTTACAATACCTTGAAGCATTTTGCACAAAGATCTGTTTTGTTGCTGATTTTTTAAAAAGGAGCCTGCTGGGTATAGACCTGTAGCCAATCATAATTTGTCCTATTGAGGTCCATTTGTTAAGTGCCCTGGTTTAGGTTTTCCCCTTTGGAATACCATGATGTACAATAGGGAAACATGCTTTGTTACTTGACTAGACCCTTCAAGTTGGTCTGTCACCATCACTACATCACTTGACAACAAGTTTATGCAAGAACCTTGTATAAAGACCTGTAATTCCAATATATCTAAATCTCGACTTTTATCCAAAGTCAAGATCTGTGACATGCCCCACAATTCTGAAAGTCTTCTCAGCCTCTCAACATGACAGTCAGAGAACAACTGGCTTTGAAATGTGAAATGAAATAGGCATGTCACCTCTTGATTTTGGCTGAAAGTTAAATGTTACGTAGCATGTGGTCATCTCCAGGGATGTCCAATGCTCTTTTGTAATTAAAGAAGGGTCTGTGAGGGTCTGTGAGGGCACCATGAGGTACCTTGTATCAGGGAAGAAAGAAGTACTATGTTATTTTTTTGACAGGTTCCTTTTAAAGACAAGCCATTTTCAATGGCAACTAACTAGCATTCTTACCCTGTATTGTCTTACCCATAGATCTTTTACATTTTCTTTGTATGCTTTGTGTGTTCTATTATTCTACAGTTACAAAGGCCCTAATTTAAAAGATTTGGAACTTTACCAAATTACATGACTGGATCATAAAGAGTCGTAATTAAATGGAAAACAAAGGCTACATAGTTTAACAGGTGGCAGTTTTGTTTCAGGAATTCCAACCTACACATATCTACTACTGGGGTATTATTTTTACTAGGCATCTGCAAATCAGAATAATATTCAAAGATCTGGAACTCCACAACATCCTACACATTATTTTACCAAATCAAACCTTTTAAAGGTTCTTGAGAATGCAGAGATTAGGCTTAAAGAGATTATATAAATCTGGGCCACACATCAGGCTTCGGGGAAAAAAGAATGCAAAAGGCTATGTGCGTATGGATATTTTTATTCCATCATAAAAAGATAATGCACGCTAACTCACTGCAATTTAATCCTTTTTTTTAATCAATCTATTATTAGTAGTCATTATCATTAAAGCAGTGTTTGCAGATTTCTTTAGTCTTCATTTTTATCCCTTTTTCTAGCTGCTTTTTCAATGGTCATTGCACCAAAGTAGAAAATTGCAGATTGAAAATGGAGCGAAAATGGAATTAAAATAAACCCTGTATTTTTTATCTGATTCACATATTTTACAATGTGCAAAAAAGGAAGTGGGATTGAAAGTATGACATGTAACAGTTTTAGAAAATACCTATATCACCAAAATGAACAGTGCTATACCAGGATTAATAACAAACTATACATGTGTATATATAAATCAATATATAAATTAAAAAATAGTATTAATAAATTACAATTTTTTCATGATACAGAAAGTCCACCTATTACTATATAATCAAATCTTTCATGAATAGTGTTAGTAAGCCATGTAGCTGTTCATAAATTTTTGTAAAGATGATTTCACCACCTCCATCATAGTCTATCTGAAGAAATTCATGGCACTTTGAACGCTGTATAGTCAAAGCATGCTCCCGGTGTGTACACTGACCACCAGCTTAAAGTGGTTGTAAAGTCTAAACATTTTTTCCCTTAATACATTCCTTGCATTAAAGTAAAAAAGGTTTAGCATAAAATATCTGTCCCTTATCCCCAAATATACTTACCTGAGCCTCACTCAATCCAGCGCAGTGCCCATCTGCAGCAGCTCTCTCCCCTTCCCGCTCTCACAGGTTAGGCTGAGAGCAGCAAGGGCCATTGGTTCCTCCTGCCATCAGTCATATCCTTTGACGAGGGAGCAGGGGGTGGGACAGACCCTAGCTGTCTGGTCTGTGTTTATGGACGCAGACAGCGAGGCTTGGATCTAGCATGCAGGTGTGCCACAATAGGAAATGGCTTCCAAGAAAAGAAGGAGCCCGGAGTGCCAGCAGGGGACCCAAAAAGAGGTAGTTCAGGGCAACTCTGTGCAATGGAATTGCATAGAAGAGGTAAGTAAAAACTTGCTATTTAAAAAAAATACAGTTTTAGACTTTAAAATCACTTTAGGAAAGGTACTATCACCAAATGAAATGGACCTCAAAATTATAATGGTCATATTGCACATAATGATTCCCATACAAGGGTCTTTAGATCTCATAGGCAGGACATATCTCTTTGAATTCCTCTAACTCCATGAAATGACCGTTGATCGCAGAAGTGCATTGAATGAAAAGGAGCAATCTACTTTACAGTTTATTTAATTATAATAGTCTTAGAACATAAAACAGGAAAGAGAACATAATATGTAAACAATTGTAGTACTGTGGTGCAATCTCCTTCCAGCTTTTATAAGAATAAAAGGTTTAAAAGAAGATTAAAATCTAAAGTTACAGATGGTCAAAAGCACATGTGCTAAGGCTAACAAATTGACTGGGGACACCTGGCTCAGACTATATATATTTTATGTGTCTGATATGATGGCATATCACCCATAAAATTCTAAATATTAGGTATCCTTGCAGGTTTTATGGCTTGAAATGCAAACATGAAAATTTTTTATTTTCTTCAGGAAGACTCTTGGCTTTCTAGCACTTCACATTATTGTTAAAATTGATATTAGGATCTGGTATTAACAATCTATCTATTCACTAATCCTACTCAGATAGCATGCAAGCAGTCCCTCAGATCCCTCTCTTTGGCTTTCAAAAGAAGAGAAAAGAATTGAGTGGGAAGCTACGTCTGCAAATGTAAAATTTCTATTGGGACTGGTGCCATTGACCAAACCAAAGACCAACATAGGCCATTTTAAGTGGCCACAAATCATTAACCATCCTGCTTAATTTTTTAGGTAAGTCCAGGCAAGTGAAGTAGTGATCATCTAAAATGGTAATTGCCAGTGCTATAGGTGTAGCACTGAAGTTGCAAAGTTAAACCTGCATTAATCTAGCCTGTTAAAAAATTTTTTAAAGTGACAATAGCGGTTGCCATAACTGGCCCTCTTTGGAAAATGTTATATTCCTGGTAGAAATAGGCATGCCATATATGAATATCAGAAAACTGTCAGAATTCTTAATCTCTATACTTGTTTTGAGTCAGAGAGTCAGAAAGCATGGAAGCCAAGCAGAGCCGAGACAAGGTGGGTGGCAAGGGTGGCTTCCCTGGACAGGAGGGGCGGCTGCCCTTGGCGCAGTAGTTTACTGTACGGATGGGGGTGCCTTCCTTCTGTTACAAGACTGACAGGAGTAGTGACAGCAGCAGTGATTTTGACCAGTGAGTGATGGCTAGGTGTAGGATCATGAATGGGGGGAGGGGGGGTGCAGTTTGGCATCTTTGCCCTGGGGGCTGGTTGACCTTGCAATGGCACTGGAGTCAAAGCATCAGCATGACAGCCAAACAGTTAACATTGTTAAAGTGGAGGTCAGCAAAGCTAGCCCCCATGCATTTTCTACTGGCAGAGTCTTTTTAAAGTGCATACTATAATTCCCTGGCAAAAAATTGGAATCCACAGAATGAAAAGATATTTTGAAAATACTGCATATATACTAAATGAAGTGACACAAAACATATGACGTATTCATGTCCCTCCACTGCAAAGATGAATTAAGCAAGTCCTGAAGGAAGTCACATGGCCAGTGATGCAATGCGTCAGATGGAGCCTAGTGACGTCACTTTCGTCATTGCACAAACCAGAATGAGAGGAATCATTTCTGATATTGGTTTGATATGCCTTTAACTATACACTTTTTGTGAGTGAATTTTATTACTTTAATAAAGTGAAATTTATATGGGGTTGCACTATGAATTGTCCTTTCTTCCCTTGAGTATGTACCATCTCAGTGGGAAATCTGGAGTCCAGTCTCTTAAAGGGCCAGTACCAAGAAAATAGCCACTAAAGGATAGCAGTGGATGAGCAGAAATTGATCAATGTTTAAAGTGTTTGTGACCTATTCTCTATATAGGTCAAGGAAGAAGGTGAGTGCATGGCACACTTAGAGACGGGAAACACTATGGATTATTGCACACGTTGGATAATGTGAATACTGAATCACCCTGTTGTGGAGCACATTTTTGTTCAATATGAGTGCATGTGTTTAGTTCACTTCGTGTTTAGTTTATTTAAACAGTGTTGCACTACGGAATATATTTCGTTTTTTTATGCACAGTTTGGAGCCAAGACTGAGTGAATATATATTTGGAGGGAGAAATACACAGATCTATCACAATATGAAGGATATACATTCCAACAAAAATGCATTTGACCTATTTTAGTATGTAGGTCAAACTCTGAGCAGGGAGTGTGGCCTTAATACAAGCACATTTTGGAAAGTGGATGACAGCACACTTATTATTATACAGGATTTATATAGCTCCAACAGTTTGCTCAGCACTTTACAATATAAAGGGAGACAATACAGCAACAATACAGTTCAATACAAAAGGGTTAGGAGAACCCTGCTCCTTGGAGCTTACAATCTAAGACAATCTATTAGGACATTATTTTTTCAGTTAATTTATTGTGGATTAATGCATATTGTTCACTTGAGTTTTATTTTCTTTTGATGAGGAGTTTGCGCACTACAATATTTTTAGTTTAATAGTTTTTTTAGTGAGAGTACACTTAGTGAGTAGTTGCAGCAATCTCCCCGGCCTTCTTTCAATTGTATTTAGTATTAATGCTTATGGTGTAGCAGCGCATGAGTTTGAGCCACTTTATTTAAATCCTGAATAACATAACTTTTTTTCTATATATATGTTGTCTTCTTGTGTGCAGCTGACAAGTACATTTTAACCTCTGAGCTAACTATTATTCAACATGATGAGGCATAAGTGAATCACGTAGATTGTGGTGACTTGCCATGGACATTGAAAATTTCAGCTGACCCATTTCTCGTTTTCTGCAATAATCATCACAACTAGCTTTGATCAAGTTTTGTACACATCTTGATCATAATATAATGCCAAAGTGTCAAAAATCATTTAATATATGCTTAGCATTAGATACTTTACCTTTCACATACTTTATATTGACATGTGGCATCATACTCATAATTTCTGTTCACTTTCAAAATTTCTCACGTATCAAAATGGTTAGTGGTGGACCGATTCTTCAACATAATCCACTCCAAAGATACACGTGACTCCTTGTACTTCTTTCTGATATTTAAGTCCTGCCACAAGGGTCCATCCACAAAGTGGAAGCTGATTTAACCTCTTCCATACAGGGCACTTTTACCCCCTTCCTGCACAGGCCAATTTTCAGGTTTCAGCACTCTCACATTTTGAATGACAATTGCGCGGTCATACAACATTGTACCCAAACTATAATTTTATCATTTTCTTCACACAACTAGAGCTTTCCTTTGGTGGTATTTAATCACTACTGGGTTGTTTTTTTTTTAACAAAAAAAGACCGAAAGTTAAAAAAAAAAAAGTTTTTGTTTCTGTTAGCAAATAAATAATTGTTCTTCATAAATTTAGGCCAGGATGTATTCTGCTACATGTCTTTGGTGAAAATAACCCAAATTTGTATTTATGATTTAGTCTGTAGGAAAGTTATAGAGTTCACAAACTATGGAATATATCTGAAAATTGGTCGATCCTGAAGCACTGAAAGCCAATCTAATTTCTTGAGGTCCAAGAATATCAGAACAGTACAGATATCCTCCAAATGACCCCTTTTGCAAAGTAGACAGTCCGATGTATTTCATAACAGGCATGGTGAGTTTTTTGAAATTGTAATTTTTTTTATCATAATTTTTCGGAAAATGAAGACATTTAAATAATGATTTTCACTATTTTTTTTTTTACATACTGTCACCAGTGCAGTACTGCATCATCATATAACTAGCATGGCGGTGATCAGGGACACTGACTGGTGACAGTACGAAAAAAAAATTGATAATTTTTTTTTATATATTATTTTTTTATTAAATTGTTTCTATTTTTTTAAGATTTTTTTTTTCATATTTCACTATGACCAAAGTAGTATAATGTTGCCATAGTAACATTGTACTACTTTGGGGAAGTGATCAGTATTTTTTTTTTTTTTTATACAATTTGCTTATAGCAAAGAATTACTTTGCTATAAGCAAGCATTTACCTGAATGAAATTGATTAATTCAGGGTTTTTTTTTTATTAGCTGTGATTTGGCCACGGCTAATCACATGACATAGCTGGGCTGTGATTGGCCCAGCTTGTGCATGTGATCGCTGTGACCATTCACAGCTAGACACACTTGTATACAATGAATGGCATGAAAGGAAGCCATCCATTGTTTACAACTGTCATGTGACCTGCTGTGATTGGTCACAGCAGGTCACATGGTACTGGCAACGGGGCCGGTACACAGATCTGTCATCGGCCGTGTCGGAGGTACACGGCCGGTGACAGATCGCACCGCAGCGCGGCCCTGCAGGCATGCACAATGCACGCTTTAAAAAGGACGCCATATGGCGTCCACCTGGAGGGACAAGGTGTGCGCCCGGCTGTCATCTGGCTATAGGCCGGGCGGCAACTGGTTAATCAGAAAAACAGTGGGGGACTTGGGACAGAGCATGTTCTGTATTATTGAGTGGGTCATGTTGCAAGGTTTGGGGAGCATAGTATATGCTGCAAAAGAAACTGGAAGCTGAACAGCCCACAGAGAGGCCAGAAAGAGATGGACCATATAAAGTGAGACTCTAGGCCAGCCTTTCTCAACCAGGGTTCCAGAGGTAGCTAGGATTCCTTGAGCAACAGTAATTCATGCCTCTTAGACAAGCTACCACTGACATCAATGATCTTTTCAGGAGTCTGTACATATTCTTCCTACTGACTACAAGTTTACAAAGACCATTGACCACCACTAAAAGGGGAAACCTCTCCACAGACCATCAGCGTAAGAGGTTCCTTTTATACTGAACTCACTAAATGTGAGGGAGCACTACACTTTGCAATGTCCGCATTTCATTTCATTTTACATTCCTTATGCTTTTATTTATTCTTATATCTACATCTCGTGAGCAGTAGATATAATAACACAGCCAAACAAAAAAACTCTTTTCTTGGTGCCTTGCCATTTTGACCAGTTCTTGGGGTTATTTGGGATGCTGATTTGGAAAATTGCATTGGCTATATTACATCAGCTCTAGTTTCTTGGATAGGGTCAAATTTATATAATCTTTTAGTCAGTTTTCGAAAAGATCATGCTGATCAACTTGTTCTTCTGTTACCTACTTTATGTACAGGTTAGCAGATATAGTGAGAGTGTTGAGGTACTTCCAGCTGTAATTTTACATTGGAAACATTGGATTCTAAAGTGCAAGTTATTAACTGTATTATAGTTATAATTGTATAGGAGGTGTATGTGTATCGACACTCATATTGTTTAATTTTTTCAGATCGTGCATTGTAGAGGTTTTTCAAAAGAAGGGAAGCGCGATCAAAGTGAATAATGGTATGTGAAATTTATGCTGTATCTCAAGTACTAGAGCTGATAGGGAAAAATTGGTGGCATTTATGTAATCAGTGGGTCAATTATACCCAGGAACAGGTCTAACATTCGAGGCACCAAAATGTGTGTTGAGCTGTGATTTATTAGCAGAGATTCCCTGAGACCTGAAAGATGTTTCAAGGGTTCTTCTGTGTTAAAGACAAGATGACAAGATGAGATGCAAGCAGCAGCATGTTATGCTGTTAATGATATTCTTTCAATCCTGTCTCCCCTCCTCTAGCACTTTTAATATACCTATAATAGCACTGTCCCAAGATGTGCCTTACAAGCTATGGCCAAAATCTTCAGAAATATTCCAAATTGTAATCACACGTGTGTATGAAGCCTTCAGTCACTTCAATGGAAGGCCCATCTTTTAGTCTTTAGGACTCTGGCCAGGTATTTCAAACTGTAGATGGCTTTAGAATGAAGTGAACAGAGAAGGGGGGAAATATGTTGGTACAGTTTTGAAGATTTAAAGGATAGGTTCACCTTTTTGAATATGTTACATTTTCCACCCCTATTTAGCTTGGAACATGTAATATGTTCCAGCTCCTGCTAACTCTCCATTGCCCCCCCAATGTGACAGCAGGTGGAGGAACGTCAGCTGTCACAATTCAAAAACAGCATGGTCATTTGGGGAACTGCACACACAGCTACGTCATTCATTCATGGTAGTTTTGAATGAAATGCAAGGGTGCTGATAAGCGCCTTTGCAGTTCATTCACGAGCCCACAGCTTTCAAACAGACAGCCCATATGGACATACAGGCTGAAAGTTGCAGGGCTTGTCTGCAGAAGCCTGACATTGCACTCCTGATCCACTGACCACAGATGCAATGCTTTCTAGGCTCCTGCAGGAAAAAATAATAAATGCTTGAGTATGTGCATTTATTATTTTTTTCTAAAAAGGCGCACTTATCCTTTAAGTTACAGGCTGTGCAGCAATAAGCAAGATGCATCTCAAGATCTCCAAACATCACTGTTATAGGTAAGTTTATATAACATATACTATAGCTGCTATGGGAGGACAAGACATATACAATTAAAAGCATACTGAAACATGGTTATCCTTCCTACAGCTGGGGGAGCAATGCAGACTACAGCACTGGAACGTCAGTTTTGTTCATGCAAGGTTTGTTTTAAATTATTGCTTTGCAATCTAATCAGATCATAAAATGTAACTTTAATGTAGTTACCGCTTTAGAACAGATATAAAGCTGCTTCCCAGTGACTTGCAAGTACATGAGGATCCTGAACATCTACAATGCTCAGCTTATATCTGTATATAGCTTTAAACTTTTCACCCCTTCCAGACATTCCCTGATCACTGTGCACATGATCTGTCATGACATTGCGGCTTAGGCAGGATTTTGTTTTCCCCACCATGAGAATATTAATGTATTCCAGCAAAAACTCAAACCATAGCGCATACAGTAAGTAGCAGCTAATTTCTCCAAGCTACACTAATAAGCAGAAATCGGAATTAGAATCTTGAGAGCCAAGGATAACTACGTAGACTAAAACGACAGAAATACATTCATACATTGGCGGCTTCAAAATTATTCATACAATTTAGTATGGTAAGAAGCAACAGACATTATTCATTCAGAACAGTGGTATAGAAGTCATCAGGTATCTGTCAGTTGTTCAGAACTACTGATATTAACTCGGGTTTACTGACATTTTTTGAGAAATTTGCTGCAATCTGTAGCATATGCTTCACTAGCTTCAATAAGTGCTTTCATTCGGCAAATACTCTATCTCTACAGCGGGGGTAGGCAACCTTTGAGAAGTGGAGATCTACCTGAACAACATGAAAAAGATCAAGGATCACCAGGGTGGGCACCGTTTAAAAAGAAATAAATAAATAAATTAACTAGCAAGGCTAACTAAATAGTAAGGAAAATCTAAAAACATATAATAAAACAAATGTCATTGTAAAAATATAAACTTGACCTACATTAAATGAAGACAGTGTCAGTCAGTAGGGCAGTAGATGGTGTGCAGACAGTGTCAGTAGGGCAGAGGATGGTGTCTGTAGGGCAGAGGATGGTGTCAGTAGGGCAGAGGATGGTGTCTGTAGAGCAGTAGATGGTGTGCGGACAGTGTCAGTAGGGCAGAGGATGGTGTCACTAGGGCAGTAGACAATGTGCGGACAGTGTCAGTAGGGCAGAGGATGGTATCTGGCGGGCAGTAGATGATGTGCAGACAGTGTCAGTAGGGCAGAGGATTGTGTCAGCAGGGCAGTAGATGGTGTGCAGACAGTGTCAGTAGGGCAGAGGATGGTGTCAGTAGGGCAGAGGATGGTGTCAGTAGGGCAGAAGATGGTGTCAGTAGGGCAGAGGATGGTGTCTGTAGGGCAGTAGATGGTGTGCAGACAGTGTCAGTAGGGCAGAGGATGGTGTCAGTAGGGCAGTAGATGGTGTGTGGACAGTGTCAGTAGGGCAGAGGATGGTGTCACTAGGGCAGTAGATGGTGTGCGGACAGTGTCAGTAGGGCAGAGGATGGTGTCACTAGGGCAGTAGATGATGTGTGGACAGTGTCAGTAGGGCAGAGGATGGTGTCAGTAGGGCAGTAGATGGTGTGCAGACAGTGTCAGTAGGGCAGAGGATGGTGTCAGTAGGGCAGAGGATGGTGTCAGTAGGGCAGAAGATGGTGTCAGTAGGGCAGAGGATGGTGTCCATAGGGCAGTAAAAGGTATGTGGACAGTGTCAGTGCATTACAAAGCAGCATGCTTACACAGTAAAACAGCACATAATGTGAAACACACACAGCACACGGTTAACCCTTTGATCGCCCCAGATATTAACCCCTTCCTGCCCAGTGTCACTAGTACAGTGTCAGTGCTTTTTATTAGCACTGATTGCTGTATTAGTGTCACTGGGGATGTCAGTGACAGTTAGTCAGTTCCCACCCAGTGTCAGAATGCCCTCCGCAGTCCCGCTATAAGTCACTGATCACTGCCATTACTAGTATTACAAAAAAAAAAGTTCCAATATATATATACCGTCAAATTAAGGGAATTCCTTGGGGACCCCCAGGTCACCCCAGTGTTCCCATTGGAAGATTTCCCACTATTATTTTTCTGGAGACAAGCCAAAATGCGGTGTTTTCTTTTACTTTCACTTTCAATGATAATGGTAAATAGGACAAATAGAGATGGTGAATCTTCCTAACGGGGACTCAAACAGCAATAACAGCCTAATAGGTGTTCTAATCCCTCTCCACTCTATCCAACACAAAAAAAATTTCCATTAGTTATACTTTAAAATGTTTGTTAGAAATTGTTTTGATAGTGTGAGGAAGGATTAGAACTTCTGCTGTAATATTACTCCTGTCCTGGCCTCTAATGGAGAGATTTACCCTCACTTCCTGTCCCTCTCCTGCTGACAACAGTTTAGCCAGGCAGGAAGTAAAGGAAAATCTGCAACAGGGGCATGGAGAGAAATACAAATATCTTAAAACTCAAATAAAATGCCTTTGTTACAAAATCTGTCAGGGACTCTAACATCCCTACTCTACTAAAGAACTGCATCTTTATTTAACCCCTTAGTGACTGAGGGTAAAACAAATGTTAATGCCTAAGGACAATTTTCCAACTTTGACGTGTGTTGGTAAAACTTTATTTCATCATCTTTAATAAGTTTCTTGATCACTTTGTTTCACTTCATTGTTTGATCCCTGTGTGATCAATACATTTTCTAGGAATACAGCCCACAGGCTGCTCATATATTTATATTTGTCACTTTTTGATTATAGTCACTGAGTGTGTTTATGTGGAGTCACTTATATACACAATATTCATTGTTTACGCATGACTTATTTTGTCTAAGCGCTACATCATTTTTTTTCAAAACTGTACATATCGTTGCAACTACTTTGCGTAACCAGGTGTATTATACCTTTTTTTTTAGGACAGACTGGGCTTTCTTTTGGTGGTGAATGGTAATGGATATCTCCTAATTTTTTTTTTTATTATCAGAGGAAAACTGGCCCAAAAAATAAAGAAATTTTTTTTTTCTAATTTAGCTTTATATTTCTTGCTAATACCATAATGTACCACCAAGGAACAACCTAAAATAAAATTCTCCTGCTCTTGAAGATCGCAGAAATATCACATATGTGTATGTTAGTTGCTGTTTGTACCTGTAGTAGGGCCCAGAAACAATGGGGTTTTTTTTGTTTGCTTGTTTTAAATCCTGCTTAAAACACACACAAACTAACACTAACTGACACTGATAATAATTTAAAAAATTTTATTTAAAAAAAATTCTACTCAAAAAATTCACACAGTGACCTTTGACTCCGAACTTTGACCCTTAATTTGACCCTAACACTAACCCTTGCACTGACCTAGATCAAACCTTGATCTAGTTATTTTTTCTTTCTTTCTTTTTTTTTTTTTTTTTACACACTTTTGTTTGTTTACACCTTCATTTCCTGAAAGAAGAGAAAGATACAATGTAAGAAAAGGAAGTAAACACAGGTGCAGGCTCACAGTCACTGATCACTATGATAACCAATCAGAGGCTGGAACGAGGAGTCCCGGGTCCTGTTTATTAGTACAAGACCCAGAAATCTCGGTGAGAGACCAGTCTCTGTGCTGGGAGTGTACTTAGCGACGTGCTCACAGGGCAAAGAGAAATACGCATATATGCGGCCCCATTGATAAATACCCACTTCCATGAGGCCGTATATATATGTATGGTCAGTGGAAAGGGGTTCAATCAGCATTGCTGATGGAGAGTTGTTATCACTTCTTGTTTAAACATTTTCAGCAGGACAGGAAGTGAGGGGAAATCTCCCTAATAGAATCCCAGAGAGCAGTAAAAAATAGACAGGGATTCTAACCATTCCCCACTCTATTCAAAGAAACAAAAATTGTACTAGACATACACTGTAAAGTTGTGTTAATAAGTAATTAATGAATACAGTTTTTGCTACAAAAACATATAATATCCAGAAACACATAACTATTGTACAGTTAGCTAACGTACTACAACCGCAACGCCAATAAACATTTTACTTCTGGTATGAAGTGTAAAAAGTCCAACTGAAAGTTCACACTTTTTTTTGTGTCTGTTAGGGTATTACCACCGCAACGCTGACAAACGTTTTACTTTTGGTATGAAGTGCAAAAAGTCCAACTGAAGGTTCACACTTTTTTTGTACCTCTTTATAGTCCTGTACCCCAGCATGTTATGATCTGTGACTGTCTTTTGCTCGATAATGCATTAAACTACAGTCTAACTCTATGGTGGCAAAGTTGAGTAACACACACCTTAGCACAAGTGTCTGGACACAGACCTCTATGGTAGTGGAGGAGGTAAGATTATGGAAATGGAGGTAGTTAATACAAGGTCTATATGACTACATAACTATTTCTGTGAGCTGGGATTCCATTTGTTGACCAAAAAGTACGAGTGATATATTAGCCGCTCGCCCTCCTAAGGATTTACCCCCCTTCCTGACCAGGCCATTGTTTGCGTTACGGCGCTGCGTTCTTTTTAACTGACAATTGCACAGTCATACAATGCTGCACTCAATTGAAATATACGTCCTTTTTTCCCACGAATAGAGCTTTCTTTCGGTGGGATTTGATCACCTGTGCAGTTTTTATTTTTTGCACTAAAAAAATTAAAAGACCAACAATTTTGAGAAAAAAAACAATATTTTTGACTTTTTTCTATTAAACATGTCCAGTAAAAAAAATTAAAAAAAATCAATTTTCATCATACATTTAGGCCAAAATGTATTCTGTTACGTCTTTGCTAAAAAAAATCCCAATACGTGTAAATTAAATGGTTTACGTGAAAGTTATAGTGTTTACAAATGGTGGTATAGATACTGGATTTTTTTTTCTTTTTTTTACTAGTAATGGCATCTATCAGAGACTTATAGTGGGACTGCGGCAGGCATTCTGACACTGAGGGGGAACTGACTTGGTGGCAGTGACATCCCCAGTGACACCAATACAGTGATCACTGCTAAAAAAAAGCACTGATACTGTACTAATGGAACTGGGCAGGAAGGGGTTAACAAGAGGGGTGATCAAAGGGTTAACTGTGTGCTGTTTTCCTTGTGTCTGTGCTTCACTATAATCATACTGCTTTGGATGGCTGTGTTGCCATCCAAAGCAGTGTGCACGAGCTGACAGGGAGGAGAACTGTATTGTTTACATACAGTTCTTCTGCCTGTTGGAGAAGCTCGGCAATCACCGGGTACTGGCGAGTAATCACTGGCCAGGACCCTGTGATTGTCAGCCAAGGCATGTGCGTCCCCTTCCCGGATATGCAAAATCACATATATATATATGTGATTTTGCACCCCTGTGCCGCCCTGTAGCAGTATATCTGCTATAGGGTGGTCGGAAAGCGGTTAAAGAATTTACTCTTTAGATGTATAAAAATAAAATATCTAAATATATATATATATATAGTGCCGTGCAAGTCTTAGGCAGGTGTGAATAAATGCTGCAAAGTTAGAATTTAAAAAAAAAATATATATATATATATATATATTATTATTTTTTTTTTAAAGTAGTTTATTTGTATAGTTTATTTTTATTAATTTACAAAATGCAGTAAACCGAGCGAAGAGAAGAAAAGTCTAAATCACATCAATATTTGGTGTGACTACCATTTGGCTTTAAACCAGTATCAGTTCTTCAATTCTTCTAGGTGTACTTGCACATACTTTTTGAAGGAACTCTGCAGGTAGGTTGTTCCATAAATCTTGGAAAACTAACCAAAAATCTATGGATGTAAGCATCCTCAAATCCTTCTGTCTCTTCATGTAATCCCAGACAGACTCCATGATGTTGAGATCAGGGCTCCGTAGGGGCCAAACCATAACTTCCAGGACTCCTTGTTCTTCTTTACACTGAACATAGTTCTTAATAACATTGGCGGTATGTTTCTTCTGCTGAAGAATACATTTGGGGCCAGTCACATGGTGTGGCATGATGGATAAGTATCTGGCTTTTATTTCTCAGCTTTCAGGATTTTTTTTTAACTCATTTTGTTAATTGATAAAAATAAACTATATAAAGCACCTCTATTTCTGAAAGCATTCTTAATTTACAGCATTTTTTCACACTTGTCTAAAACTTTTGCACAGTAATACTGTATTTATGCAATTGCATTCTGTACATTTTTATTATGTGTTGTCAGTTGATCAATTACATTGTATAAAATCTCAGTGTAGTTTTCTACTTACAAAATAAATAGACTATTCACATCATTCCCTGGCCCTCAAGGAGCCTACGACGTAATGTCACAACAACAAACATATACTGCAGAGCTAGTTTTGGTTGAAAGGCAAAAATGAGTAAATTTTTGGATTGCGGTTTGAAACTGGAGCAACCAGAGAAATTCACCAAACTATGAGAATAAAATAATAACTGCATACAGAAAGAGCAAAGTAAACGAATGACCTCAGTGGAGCGGTATTTGCAAGCAAGGTGCCTTTTATATTCATACTGTACCTACATTTAAACCTACATAATTACCTGAAAATACAATCTCCATTTCTAGGCACATGAAAAATATTGGAAGAGTGATTTGCCATACCTCAACGCAAACAGTCCCCCCTTCCCCCATGCAGCTACTAATTGGTTTGTCCTTCAACACTGGTTGGATGCTTTGAAAAAGGGCTCCAGAATAATCAAACACTTCCATCAAAGCAGCAGCCCTGTACAGAGGTTCACCATCCATATGCTTGGTGTTCAAGGTTGTTAGGGGAAGCAAAGTCAATGTTGAGGAAGAAGAAGACTAAACAAGAAAAACAAGAACCAGCCTGGGACTAGAAACTAAACAAAATAAGGGCCGAGCAGCTCAGTATTACCATTGTTGATCACATATTTTATGCTTTGGTATGCAGGGAAAGGCAACAGGTTATCTTTAACCACTTCAAGTCTGGACACTTTAACCCCCTGCCAGTCCAGGCCAATTTTCAGCTTTCAGTGCTGTCGCACTTTGAATGACAATTGCGTGGTCATGCAACAGAGAGAGAGAGGTATACAGGGGATTGGTTCCAGCAATTGCCCCCCTCTGTACCCGTCACTCTCCCTGTGCACCATATGTGTGCCCCCACCCCTGCAGTGCTGCTGGCTTCCCTCCTTTCCTTCCCACTGGCAGCTGCAAGCACACAATAGGATCCTTCAGGATGAAGAGTGGAGGAAGGATCCGGTAAAGCTGATGTTCATTTACTAAAACTGGAGAGGGCAAAGTCTGGTGCAGCTGTGCATGGCAGCCAATCAGCTTCTAACCTCAGCTTGTTCAATTAAGCTTTAACCAAAAAAAAAATTGGCGGCTGATTGGTTTCTACGCACAGCTGCACCAGATTTTACACTCTCCAGTTTTAGTAAATCAACCCCAATGAGTGATCGGTACAAATCACTCACTGTGTTCATTCATAGGGGGAGGGAAGAAGGGCCCTGTTAGGTTGGCTGTATGGGCCCCATGGTTTCGAACAGTGGCCCTGTTTGTAGAAAAAAACAAACTGTGTAGCTAAACTAAAGTTGAATAATTTCCCTACTATAGGTGTAGGCCATTTATATACTGTAGCTCATGAAGCCTGACTGGAAAACTTCTTGGGAGTTGCTAAGGATGTTGCTAAGAGAGGTCTAGTGTTACTGCTTCCCTTCACCATCACAGGAGTCAGCTCTTAAATACTGAGCTCAGAGCTACTGCATCAAGGGAAAGAATGAGCATGTGAGGGGGTTTAAATCAGAGAAAAATCTTGCTGCTGTTATGGTGAAGGTGAAAAATCTTGCTGCTGTTATGGTGAAGGTGAGTAGTAATACTAGGAATATATTTAAATTAGTTGTGAACTTTATTATATATATAAAAAAATGGCCTTTATATCTGTTTTTCTGCTTGAAAAGTGCAGATCAAAATATTTACAGTCACCTACATAGTGGGAGCTGGATGGGCAGGGGTCAATGGAGGCCTACTTGGTTCTGCTGCTCTTCTACGTTCCTTTCCCTTTCCCCTTGACTCTCTTTCTTCCTTCCTTTGCCTTCCTCTTCTCTCCCTTCTCTTTCAAGCCTGCTATATGACCTGAAGGTTATATGGATCCTTCCTAAGCAAATTTTCAATGAGTCTGTGAGTCAGAATGTCTAAAACTGGTCTCATTTTCTCCTCTACGGTCAATTGGGACCCTTGTATCCTCTCTGCTATGGCGGACTCTTCTCTTGTTGTTTTTTGATGTTACATTATCATGAATGGACCTCTTTGTGTGGATTCATACATGTGCAGTGAGAATTGAAGCTCTGTTTTTACAGTTAAATGAAAAAGTAGTTGTTCAGTGGTTCAGATAAGGTTTAGATCAGGTTCAGGACAGGATCTTTTCTTCAGCTGCAAATTCTGTGACTGAGCAAACTGTGCTGAAATCCTGTTCGCAACTGATAAACGTGCGGTTTAGAAGAAGTTCCCATAGAAGACATTGATACTGTAATCTGCACCAGAACCGGACCGCACTGCTCAGAAATCAAAAAGGACTTTTTTCAATTAGCACTGAATCCGCACTGCTTGTGCACTGCATATATGTGAACAGGCACCATAGGAAACAATGTTATTTTACATGTCATGTGAATTGGATGTGGTTCAAAATGCACCCAATCTGCATATATGTGAACAGGCCCCATAAGAAACAATGTTATTTCACATGTCATGTGAATTGGATGCGGTTCAAAACGCACCCAATCTGCATATATGTGAACCATTCCTTATAGGCAACAGATGGCAATCCAAATTTGAGCTACTGGACACCCTCCCTCCCCATTCCTTCCTCCCATAAGTCAGTTGTTGCCCCCTGGGCATATATATGACAATCTATAGTGCTTTCTTAATGACATCCAGTTTTAATTTCTTACAGTTTTATAATGCTGTTTTTGTTACCGACAGCTACCGCCCTTTTACTGTGTAAAGTGCTGACTGAGGACCAGGGGCGGACTGACAACTCATGGGGCCCCCGGGCAATAGGGGATCATGGGGCCCCTGTGTCCTTTCCCAAACTCAAAAAAGCCTATGAAAAAGGTACCAGGGGCTTCTCATGGGCCCCCCTACTGACCCAGGGCCCTCGGGCAGTGCCCGAGTTTCCAAATGGTCAGTCCGCCCCTGCTGAGGACATTTTGTGTCCTTCTAATAATTTCTCTAGTTGTAAACTGAAATCTTTCATTAAAAATTATTGGAAAAGTAAAGTGCAGATCACGTGATAGCTTTCCATTTCTACACATTTCATGAACCTGCAGGTAGACATGTTCACATCAGGGCTGCTGCTGGGGATTGGCTGGCTTGGAAAGCCGCTGTCAATCAGGGGAGGAGGGATGGGTGGGGGGTTTACACTGACCACAGTAGATACAGGCAGGTTGCCTGTATCAAACAACAGGGGCACAAATTGACCATGCTAGCTCAGACCATGCTTAGCATGGTAAGTTACATAGTTAGTCTGGCTGAAAAATACACAAGTCCATCTAGTTCAACCATAAAATTGAAGAAAAGAAGTTTAATCCTATACCAACAATTTATCCCGAGGAAGGCAAAAAAGTTTACTACCAGGAAGGGGGGAACTGGCAGGATCAACCAGGTAATATAGAAGCACTGAAAGGACAAACACAATAATAATATGAATTGCGCAATTAAAGTGAATATAAACCTTAGACATGAAATATGAACAAAGCATAGCCCTCTATAGTGTGTGCTTCACCAGCAGATTGAAATCCTTGGCTCTGTTCCTGTGAGCTGTGTGGAGGGGGGAGGGGGGCTGTCTCTCCCCTCCAATCAGCTCTCAGAGCTCTCCTCACAGAGCTCTGCAGAATATAACTTCAGCACTCGAACCTGTTTTCTGACCTCTCAGACAAGCTTTATAAATTCTGGACTATGAACGACTGTAGAGAAGAGAATACTGAAGATAAACAGGTACATCTTATGTAGGAGGGTTTGGTTCATCTCTGTGTATCACCTGAGGCCAGTCACTTCACTAGGTATATGTAAGGTTTCACACCCACTTTAAATACATTAAAGAGATAGATACATGCATATTTATTTTTAAGGTTACAATCACATTAAATGAACGTATTAGTGGCCAAAGTTCTGCTTTAAATTATCTGAAGCCATTTCTTTATTTCTTTCCTTTCACATTTGGAAACCCTTAAGTAGAACTAAAGGTAAAACATCTTTGTTTTTGGACATAGTAGGGGGAAGTTAAAACCCCTGTCAGATATATTCTTGCCATCCCTAAACGTCCAGTCCCAAAACCATAACAGGAAGTAAGAGAAAATCCCTCCAAAATGAGGGAACTCCTGGTTGTCACCAGAGTTATCAGAACTAGTGTCTCCATTGGAAGATCCCCTCCCCTTTCCTGTTCTGGTGACCCAAATAAAGAGGCAATAAAAAAGAGCAATAAAAGCCTGACAGTTGTTCTAATCTCTCTCTACTATCAAACACTAAAAAAAAAGTTTTTCCTTTTTTATACTTTAAGTTACCTTTAAGGTAACACTCGCAGTTTTAACCGGATCACCCCTGGGCCTGGTTCATTCGTGTAGTGTTAGTGCTCCAAACCGTGCCAGAACAGCTTGAGAGAGACGGCATGGGGCGAAGTTCACTTGGAGTCGGTACAGTATGCTTTAGCATAAGCTCAAACTATGCATGCGCATAGAGCTCTCCATAGAGCTTGGAAGCCAGGATCACCGTATCTTGGCTGGCAGATGTGATCACATAAACATAGCCAGGAATACTGTCTTATAGCACAGTGTGAGTGCAGATGAGAGGGGAAATGGGGAGGTGAGAAGGGAAGACAATCAAACTTGGGCATGGCTTGGTTCAACCTATTGCAAGTACACCCTTGGGTATTAAACAATATTTACCAACCAGGCAAACTTCATCTATTAGTTTATTAACTATATTAGTTCTCACCTCTCTATGGGCCACACAGTAGATGTTATAGCTAAAGTGACAAGTATCCTAGTGTAGCACCCTCCTACTGTAGGATGTGAGGAAATTTTGTTTTTTGGTCTCTTCTAAAATCAAAAGAGGAGTTATAATTTGCCCTGGTCTGCTTATGGTTTCACAAGCTGGGAGTTTGATTGTTCCCCCTTGCCTCTGGGAGAAGCTTCCAGAGCTTAGGACTGGAAATTCAAATAACTGGCCTTAATATTTACTATGCCCTGGCCAATCCTTGAGGAGGTGCACCCAGAAGGTGGACTACGATGTAATAAGTAGCCTGCAGCCCTGAGGTGACTGTTCTTTCCTCTGGTAGGGAATGTTTTGGAAAGCTCCAAGGTGCTGCTTGGCTGGACTGAGTTGCTGTTCAGCTGGGTCATGGGTGTGGCAGGTCTGGAGACCAAGGACTAACCTGGAGCTGCATGTAGTATTCTTCTACTAGATCGTATCTGAAAGGAGAGTTTCACTCACTGAGCCATGTCAGGAGGAAGCTTGAAGGAGCCTACTGTCCTGGAGACTTCTGAGTAAAGACCTTAATTGACCCCCTTTGTCTGCAGTGCCTTAGACTTACACTGGTCACACATAGCTGCACAGTTGTGCAGGATAAAAAGAGGCTCATTATGTGGTCCTAGGCTGCGAGAGTTTAGACTGCGCTATCTTTACAACGTGTAGAGTGTCCTCTGATTAATGTTTCTTCGTATTTTTAGACTATCCCATGCCCCAATCTTTCTCCTTTTGCAAATTCTTCAAGCGGTAAATTACATAAAGACAAAACCTTTAGACTGTTTATTGGAGCCAGAATGAACAGACTGTTGCTTGGGTGACTGGCAGCCTCTGTATTGTTTGGGAAAGAACCAGCTAAATTCAGCGGTCCTCGTGGGTGTAGTGCTACACTAGCTTATCATCTGGGCCCACTGCAGATTGTGGACATCTGGAGCTAGGGGACAGATGCACCGGCCAGTCTTTCATACAAAGCAGAAGACCTGAGAGGGCATCAATCCTTACCACACTTTACCATTATTATAATAAAGACCTATAAAAATACATGTTATTAGAACACTGTTGCTTTCTGATTCCATGATAGAGAGAAGCCTTGGAAGCCCTGACAAAAATGTCATGTTGGCCACCAGTTATGCAGACTGACACACGAGTTATAAGTATATTCAATAGAACAGTAAACATCTTCTGTCATTTTTTTTTGTGATGGTTGGATTTGCTTAATCAACTTCAGTAGAATATAATGTATCATATAATATAATAAAAAGCACAAAATAATATGTGCCTTCTGCACAAAAGCTTTTGTGTGTGCAAATGTGTGACTAATGAAGTGTATGTCCAGTTCAATTAACACAGCATCACCTTTAACAACATGATTTCAATTGCTTATGACGCCAACACTATGAATTAGAATAAAAGAATTCACTCATGTTTGCATCCTTACAGCCCCGAGGCTTTTACTTTTCACTGGAAAAATTTATCATTTTAAATAGTGGAGAATTTACACTTTTATAAGGGTACAATATGGAATGATTTAACTTCAAATGTATAGGAAAAAATAAACATAGGTATAGACATCCATTGAATGTAAATACGTGAATATGATGTGCTATACTGCTTGACATGCTTTGCAGGAGCATCTTTGATCTAATATCTATAATTTTTATTTTTTCATTTCTGTCCCCAATGTTTCCATGTGGTTTCTAAGCCTAGTTATGAAATCTGACCCAATGCCCTCCCCCTGTTCATTGGCTGATCTGACAACAGCTAGGAAGGAGATAGCTGATTTGAAACTGCAGCTTGTCTTAGCTGTGAGTACTTTCCCGAGAAAAGCATGACAAGAGGAATGCAGAGGCTGACACCCCTCCTGCATTCCTCTTGCCATTGCTTGTCTTAGGAAAATTCTCACAGCGGGGACAAGTTACAGCTTTGAATCAGCCATCTCCTTTATAGTTATTGTAGGCTGCTGCAAAAGGGGAGCGGCTCAGGTTAGACCTCATAACTAGGGCTGGAAATAAGTTATGATAATGAAGAGCATAATGTGATTATGAAATAAGAAGGTGAACTAACACCCTATACCCTCACCACCCCCATCTCCAATCCCGACTGCACTTACCTCCATGGGTGATTAGCTATCACTGCTCAAGCAGCCAATGCAGTGGTATGGGAATCTGAAAGCCCCATTCTTCTTCCCCTTCTTTCCTTAGGGCTTTTGGAATGGATCAGAACAATTTTGATTGGCCAGCACGTGACCAATCAGAATTCTGATCCATCCAGAAAGCCCAAAGGTAAAACATGGAAGAAAAGCTAGGCGTTCAAATCCTCAGGCGGCTTCATGGGCAGTGACAGCTAATCCCCCTTAGAGGTAAATGTAGAGAGGACCAGGGGGTTGGGGATGGGTGAAGGGTGTAGGGTGTTAGTTCACCTCTTCATTTTTTGTGTAAAGGTGTACACTTTAAGTACCATTAAATCTTATATAAACCTGCTCACTAAAACTGCATAGGTTTAGTATGTTATTTAATGCATCTTTTTTAATATGTTAACACTTTCAGCTTTCATTAAAGCGATACTAAAGGTTCATTTTTTAAAAATAACAAACATGTCTATACTTACCTGCTCTGTGTAGTGGTTTTGCACAGAGCTGCCCAAATCTTCCTCTTCTTGGGTCCCCAGCAGGATTTCCTGGCTCCTCCTTTCAGCAACTTGCTATGGGGGCACCCGCTACTCCGTGTGTTCATTCACACATGGAGCCACTGCTTGATCCCACCCCCCTCTATCTCTTCATTGGCTGACTGGCTGTGATTGACAGTAGTAGGAGCCAATGGTTCCCGCTTGCTGTCTCAGGTAGTGAGGAGGCAGAGACCTGAGACAGCCAAGGCTGACGTGCACATCGCTGGATCTCAATGGGGCTCAGGTATGTATTGAGGGGGCTGGGCGCACTGCTGCACACAGAAGGCTTTTTTTTACCTTCATGCATAGAATGCATGGAGGAAAAAACCTTGAGCCTTTACAACCGCTTTAAAATAAGACCTAGTGATCCTGCCATGAAGGTACAGTATTTGTTCAGGCAATTCCTGCTATGGGGTAAGAATGTTCTGTCACTGCCTCTCAATTGTGCTGCTGTGTTGTCACATGGGTTTCTGATGGAGTCTACAAGTTGCTGTTTCAACACACATTCTTAGATTATTGTATGCACATATGTGATTTGGCACCTTAAAAGCCCCATAATCCCAACCTTGTTCTCTCTGAATGTCTACACATTATGCAGGCATGGTCCACCAGGAAACCCACCCTGAGAAATGTCATGCCACCATGGCTGGAGTGCATACATACGGTATAGACGGTACGTGGCTACAAAGAGGCTGCAGTGAGTAGGCAGCACTGAGATGTAACAAAGGATGACAAAAAAGGTGAAAAAATGTTTTATGTAAAAATTAAAAAATGCACAAATTATGCAATGCTTTATCAAATTAAATGTCCATCAGTAAGGAATTAAATTGAATGTAAAATGACAGGCACTGCCTAGACCATTAGTGAAGCTGTACAATGAATCAAGAACATCTGAGAACTCTGTGTCAATGCTTATGGAAGAAAAAAAAAAAAACTAGAACTACATTAATATTGTCATTTCACGTCATCTGTTAGATCATATATTGTAAATTCAGGGATGTCACAAGGCTGCATAAGGTTTTACACAATAGCACACTATGCAATACTACAAATAGTACTACAATATATGTGATATTCCAAAAAGTGGAAAGATACAGTTTATTCCATTTAAATGGAAACCCAGACAAAATATACATTTACAATACATGTACTGTATATGACATTTTTTATCAATAAAAAAAATTGTAATACTTTTAATAATTGTGAATGTTTATACTCCTGTAAGACAATATAACACTTATCAGGGCCTTTCACTTTCCAGCATTAGCATTAAGCATCTTTAGTGAGAGCCCCCTGTTCTCCCCCATGCTGAAATCTCCCCCCTTCTCGGGGTCCCAGTGAATAATTATGTTAGACTACAGCATCGTGCAAATCAATAGAGTGTGATTAGCCTGCACTGTCAGCACTACCTGAACCTATGTGTGTTAACATAATGATAGAGTGTATGTGTTTTCTGCTTTTTCCTTGAGATGTGTTGCTCATCAGTGTGATGTAGTACAAAGATGGCAGGCACACACGTAATAGCAGAAGACAGCAAATGACCAGCTCACTAAAAATGTGCTCCTTATTAGCTACAGGATTGGATCATTCCCTATAGTAATAATTAAAAGTGTTCACTAGAACAAGAAGCATTTGCTGTCGTACATGTGCATGCCTCACTCTTCAATAACAAATACAGATCTCACAAACATTAAAATGTACTTATTATAAATTTGGTGAATGTTATAGAGGTCAGAGCAAATTGTTTTGCGGTTTTTATGGGACAATGGATTTTTATTTCAGTGCAGACAGCCTTGAAATCCAGACAACTCTGCCAGACAGCATAGCCAGGTCCCTAACCAGCACTGCAGCAGGAGTATAGTTTGGTTAACAGAACACCTTCAGTCTGCTGATAGGACAATCAAGAAACAGAAACAAGTTTATTTATTATGAATTTGGCAAATGTTATAGAGGCCAGATCAGATCATTTTACTGTTTTTAGATGACAATGGATTTCTGTTTCAGTGTGGCCCAGACAGCATAGCCAGATCTTTGGCCACCACTGCAGCAGCAGCACAGTTTAGTTAAAGTAATACTAAACACACTGTTTAATTTGCATTGTTTCTTTTCTTTCTGTATGGGGATGATGGCACTGTAATTGTTTTCTTTAAAAAAAACAAAAAACAAAGTACCTTTTTTCCTAATCGATATACAGCTGTCACAAAACCCAACTCTTTCCCAGCCCCTCCACAGGGAAATAGTGGCAGGAGGAGCTTCTAGTCATCTGCTACATGTTCTGGGATACAGAGTAAAACTACATAATATCAATAAACTGTTTTAATTTGTCATACAAATATATATTTGAAACCAAATCTTTATTATTTTTGGTAATGACATGGTGTGGGTGGATGGCTGCCAGTTAGAGGCTGTGTCACACCACTCCAGCCTGTTTTTTAGAACAGGGGTGTCCAACCTGCAGCCCAAGATGGCTATGAATGTGGCCCAAAACAAAATCAGACACTTACTTAAAAACATTTTTGTAAAAATGTGTTTTCACTTATCAAACACATGAGGCCAAGAAAAATTTGATAGTGTCTCATTACTGGACTTTTATAAAAAAAAATCTCCCACTCTTCACAATCACGCCTTATTCATGTCATCAATTTTCAGCAGCACCTATATTTGTGAGCAACTATTTTCAACGATGAAACGCGTGAAAGGAAAAATTAGAACCAAAATATCTGATGAGCACCTTGATAATTCATTGAGAATTGCTAGAATAATCTAAAGCATTGATGGTTAACTTGTGATCTGCCTGACTTTTTCTGCTCATCAGCTATCCTTATTGTGCATTTATTGTGTATTCTGTGTATGTTATGTGTGGCCCAAGACAATGTTTCTTCTTCCAATGAAAGACAAAAGTTGGACACCACTGTTTTAGAATAGGAAGGAGAGGAAGGTGAAGATGTAACGTCCCACCCCCATTGTGTTTAGCTGGTTAGAAGGCATGGAAAAGGAGGAGGGAGGGGGCTGTCATTTACCATTGTATATATGCCCACATGTGTGACTCTATAGTCACATGGGCTGCTCAGATGTGATAGGGAGGAAATGCTCTGCGCAGAAATTCACTGAAAACTCAGCATGTACACTACCTGCCAACACTGCTCTGCAAAATCCCCAACTGCACTGGGGACATGAAACAAGAGGGGGAGAACGGATAACAGCAGGATCAACCAGTTTTTTTGCACAATACAGAAAATTAACCCCATGGTGACTGAGTATGAACAGCATGTAATACAGCATTTATTGATAGTTTTTAATTATGTGAGTTTAATCACACTTTAAGAGTACACCCCCTGCCTGCTGATTGGACAACCAAGAAACAGCAGCACACTGATGAGACACCACTCTGCTTCTCCCTCCTGTCAACATGTACTCAGCAGATTGGCTCCTAATTATGCCCAGTCTAAGTACTGCAGAGTGATTACGAAGACTGATACACAAGTAGAAAAGCCAAAAAAAAGGCAAAATGATATATTATATTGAGCAAATAAGAATGCTAATATTGCAAGCTTTTTAAACTTTCATCTTGTTTTAATTTTGATCTTTATGCACAATTTCTTGCAGAATATAACCCAGTTTGTCCTTGATAGGGGATGGATGAGAACGTGATCTAGGGAGTGGGTTTCCTCCGGGTACTGTGGTTTCCTCCCACACTCCAAAGACATGCTGGTAGGTTAATTGGCTCCTGTCTATACTGGCCATAGTATGTGTGTATGCATGAATGTGAGTTAGATTGTAAGCTCCTTGAGGGCAGGGATTGATGTGAATGTACAATACATGTGTAAAGCTCTGCATAAATTGACAGTGCTATACAAGTGCCTGTAATAATAATAATACAAATATCTATGGTACTGTAGTCTAACTTTGGTCAACAGTCACTGAGCTACTAAAGGTCTTTTGGGAAGGTTGTCAGACAGTTCATAAAATCCTTATAAAAAAGTTATTCTCGGCCAGGCTGCAGCCTCTTGTCATATGATTCCATAGTGGGAACTTGCTCTTACAGTCAGGTCCATAAATATTGGGACATCAACACATTTCTAACATTTTTGGCTCTATACACCACCACAATGGTTTGAAATGAAACAAACAAGATGTGCTTTAACTGCAGACTGTCAGCTTTAATTTGAGGGTATTTACATCCAAATCAGGTGAACGGTGTAGGAATTACAACAGTTTGCATACGTGCCTCCCACTTGTTAAGAGACCAAAAGTAATGGGACAATTGGCTTCTCAGCTGTTCCATGGCCAGGTGTGTGTTATTCCTTCATTATCCCAATTACAATGAGCAGATAAATGGTCCAGAGTTCATTTCAAGTGTGCTATTTGCATTTGGAATCTGTTGCTGTCAACTCTCAAGATGAGATCCAAAGAGCTGTCACTATCAGTGAAGCAAGCCATCTTTAGGCTGAAAAAACAAAACAAACCCATCAAAGAGATAGCAAAAACATTAGGCGTGGCCAAAACAACTGTTTGGAACATTCTTAAAAAGAAGGAACGCACCGGTGAGCTCAGCAACATCCAAAGACCCGGAAGACCACGGAAAACAACTGTGGTGGATGACCGAAGAATTGTTTCCCTGGTGAAGAAAACACCCTTCACAACAGTTGGCCAGATCAAGAACACTCTCCAGGAGGTAGGTGTATGTGTGTCAAAGTCAACAATCAAGAGAAGACTTCACCAGAGTGAATACAGAGGGTTCACCACAAGATGTAAACCATTGGTGAGCCTCAAAAACAGGAAGGCCAGATTAGAGTTTGCCAAACGACATCTAAAAAAGCCTTCACAGTTCTGCAACAACATCCTATGGACAGATGAGACCAAGATCAACTTGTACCAGAGTGATGGGAAGAGAAGAGTATGGAGAAGGAAAGGAACTGCTCATGATCCTAAGCATACCACCTCATCAGTGAAGCATGGTGGTGGTAGTGTCATGGCGTGGGCATGTATGGCTGCCAATGGAACTGGTTCTCTTGTATTTATTGATGATGCGACTGCTGACAAAAGCAGCAGGATGAATTCTGAAGTGTTTCGGGCAATATTATCTACTCATATTCAGCCAAATGCTTCAGAACTCATTGGACGCCGCTTCACAGTGCAGATGGACAATGACCCAAAGCATACTGCAAAAGCAACCAAAGAGTTTTTTAAGGGAAAGAAGTGGAATGGTATGCAATGGCCAAGTCAATCACCTGACCTGAATCCGATTGAGCATGCATTTCACTTGCTAAAGACAAAACTGAAGGGAAAATGCCCCAAGAACAAGCAGGAACTTAAGACAGTTGCAGTAGAGGCCTGGCAGAGCATCACCAGGGATGAAACCCGACGTCTGGTGATGTCTATGCGTTCCACACTTCAGGCTGTAATTGACTGCAAAGGATTTGCAACCAAGTATTAAAAAGTGAAAGTTTTATTTATGATTATTATTCTGTCCCATTTCTTTTGGTCCCTTAACAAGTGGGAGGCAGATATGCAAACTGTTGTAATTCCTACACTGTTCACCTGATTTGGATGTAAATACCCTCAAATTAAAGCTGACAGTCTGCAGTTAAAGCACATCTTGTTCGTTTCATTTCAAATCCATTGTGGTGGTGTATAGAGTCAAAAATGTTAGAATTGTGTCAATGTCCCAATATTTATGGACCTGACTGTATAATCCAGTTTGTGTGGGTGAAGCTAAAGTGGGCTAAGAGGGAGGGCGATGCTTGAACCATTGTACCACCTGGCATGCATTTTCACAGGTTTACATCCCAGGCCATTTAGAAGATGGAGATAATGACAGCTATAGTCCGAGCAGGGAAACCATGCTCACTGTGTCCCATTAGTCAGTTTAAGAGCCAAATGTTAATGCTTGACCAGAGTACTCCTTTAAATTTGTCTTCTACATGAAAATGATAGGGTTTGTTTTGCCCATCACTTTGAATGCTCAGCATGCATCAATTTGCTCAGTTGTCATAAGCTGTATCCTGCTTATTATCCAGGCCAGTGCAGATATATTACATCTTGGGTACTAACTGCCTTATCATAGGCAAACTGCTTGAATCAGTTATTACTGCAGCCCTTTACTGCATCACTATCCTTCTTGGAATTTGTTCTGACCTTCATTTAATCCATTAAATATGTATGTTGCCGATTTGACATTTTCATACTGTGCATAAAGCAGGAGTAATGGCCGTATCTTCCTTTTTTACTGATGCTGATCCTATATTGCTTTTAGCTTGAGTTACACTTAAGTAATATACAGTATATACAATGCTTAAATGTCCAACCTGATTGAGGGTGTATTGATCCGCTGACTATGCAAATACATCTGACCTTATTTAATAAATGCTGCTAGGAAAATGACTACATAACATTTTCCTCCTAATTACATTTTGCTAACACAACCAATAAATAAATGAGACATAAGAGCTTCATTCCACTGTCTTTGCAGTACCAAGATTCCTATAAGGACAAAGCTGGCTACACTTGGGAGAGCATTTATAAAGCTGTGAATGGGACTTTCACCAATCAATGGGGGTAAATAAATCACTTTGATTTATATCAACCCCCCTTCATATTTAATTGCCAGCATCCATTAAATAAACACAGTAAAATGAATAAATACATTCAAAGCTAATTTTTTTGTATTTCACTATATCCCAAGGAAACCCAAGCCATTTCTAAAAAGACATTATCAGCGGCCAACTTCTCTTCTGCAATTTTTAAGCTGACCCACCAATGACATCTGCTATGTGAGTAGGAGGCATAAACAGGTCCATGCATTAACTCACAAAATCTTGTGGGTTTTTGGTAATTCAGTTTTATCTTGTTATCTGCCTGATTACACACACGTAAGATTACATGTCATCCAAAAATTTCAAGAGTTTTACTGAAATCTCGTGATAGCCCACTCTATACACAGGAGAGCTGCCAGGAAGGCACTGGTGACGTAGCCTTCCTGAGGGAACATGCGAGGCCAGGGCTACATTGCCAGAGCCTCCAGAGAGGCACAAAGTTAAAGCGGAGTTCCACCCAAAAGGGGAAAGTTCCACTTTAAAGATTGGTCCCCCGCTCCCCATTAAGGATTGGCACCTTCGGGGAGCGGGGGGGGGTGGCTACCTGAATTTGGCAGGTACCTGCTCCCACTTCCGCTGCGATTGCCTAGGCAATCGAAAACGGAAGATGGCCTCCTACCCTCCCTCCCCAAAGTCTTTTGGGACACGTGACAGGTCCCAGAAGACGACGGGGCCATTCAGGAAGCGCTGTGGGCACCCGGCTGTGAAGCCGCAAGCTGTTGCAGCCGGGTGCCCACACTGAAGATGCCGGCCTCCTGGAATACTGGGCGGCTGGTGAAACGGGGTGCTGCGGGGGCAACGTGGGATTGTGGGACAGGTGAGTGGCTGTTTTCTAAATGTCAGCAGCTACAGTTTTTGTAGCTGCTGACTTTTATTTTTTTACAGAGTAAGTGTAACTCCACTTTAATATCTTTTAAGTGCACAATAACAAAGAATGTAATATGTTTTTGGTTTTGGTTTAGCAAGCAGATCTGCATGCACTAGTAGTTTTTAGGTTTGGAGAGTAAAGTTTGCTTTAAAACACAGGCACACAGAAGACTCACCTGCAGTGAATGTTTGGTGAATGTCAGATTCACTGCTTAAAAATAAACTCCTTAGACTGTACTGGTAAGGCCAGGGCCATTTCCTCCACGATACAAGATGAGATTGTTTTCTTTTCTGCTGTTTTTCTAGCATCTACAATGCAAAATGTGCCAGTCTACCTGAAGGTACGGCTATATTAGTAGTGGGTTTGACAGGCATTGGGAAAGGCCTTTCATTGTTGCCTCAAGTGACACTGTAAGGAGGAAACCCTGAGGTATGACTATTTGGCATATAGGAATCTCTGGAAACTATACAATTCAGTAAGTGCAATAAAACATAATAAAACAGTGTTGGGACCCTTACTTTTTAATATATTTATAAACTATATAGGGTCTGGGATTAACAATACTACAATCTTTGCAGATGACACCAAGCTGTGCAGTGGAATAACGTCCTTACAGGATGTCTCCAATTTACAAGCCGACCTCAATAATTAAATATAATTGGGCAACTATGTGGCAGATGATGTTTAATGTTGATAAATGTAAGGTTATGCACTTGGGGACTAAGAATATGCATGCATCATACATACTAGGGGGGGGTACAACTGGGGGAATCAATGGTGGAGAAGGTTATGGTAGATCACAAGCTAAATAATGGCATGCAATGCCAAGCTGAGGTTTGTAAAGCGAGCAAAATCCTCTCTTGTATTAAAAGAGGTATAGACTCCAGAGAGAGAGAGATATCATTTTGCCCCTGTACAAATCATTAGTAAGACCTCATTTGGAATATGCAGTTCAGTTTTGGGCACCAATTCACAAAAAGAACATTGGGGAACTGGAGAAAGTACAGAGAAGAGCAACCAAACTGATAAGAGGCATGGAGGAGCTCAGCTATGAGGAAAGATTAGAGGAACTGAATTTATTCTCTCTTGAGAAGAGGAGATTAAGGGGGGATATGATCACCATGTATAAATACATCAGTGGTTCATATAGTGAACTCGGTGTAGAGTTATTCACCCTGACGTCATCACAGAGCACAAGGGGGCACTCTTTACGTCTGGAGGAAAATAAATTTAATCTTCAAATACAGAAAGATTTCTTCACAGTAAGAGCTGTGAAAATGTGGAATAGACTCCCATAGTCCGAAGAGTTGGTTCTGGCCAGCTCAGTGGATTGTTTTAAAAAAGGCCTGGATTCTTTCTTGAATATAACTGATTACTAACATTTATAGGTAAAGTTGATCCAGGGAATACCCAATTGCCTCTCGGGGGATCAGGAAGGAATTTTTTCCCCTTAAGAAGCAAATTGGATCATGCTTTGCTTGGTTTTTTGCCTTCCTCTGGATCAACTGTGGGTATAGGATTATAACTTTTTTTTTTTTTATGGTTGAACTGGATGGACTTTTTTCTTTTTTCAGCCAGACTAACTTTGTAACTATATATCAAATACAAAGTTGTTCATTAAGGGAGCAGGTATAAATAATGGGGCCTCTTAGCAAAAATATTACAGGGCCAACTGGTCTTCAAACACTGTTGTAAAAAGTAACACACTGCTAAAATGTTGCTACTGATAAATATCCAGCACTGCAGCATACAATGTTTTAGCAGAGGTGCATTTACTCTGGGCCTGCCAAGACAAGCAGTTTTTCAAGCAACTAAAGCTGAATTAGTACAGCTATAGCAGATACATGGATCAACCACTAGGTACTCCAAGAGTTTGGTCTTTAACATTTTTCCCATATTCAATAAATCAATACTATGTTTAAACCCTTCATCAAACAACTACAAATATCCTTTAGACTCATTAGATCTCTGGTGCCCAACCTGTGATCCAGGGACCTCTTTCTGACCTGACCTGACACTTTTTTTCGGCCCTTAGGTTCTCTACAGACACTAAAATGTGTCACTACTTGTAATATGTCACTACTCAATGATTTTCCCCTGAAACCTGTCTCTAGTCTCCAACAACTGCTACAGCATTTTCTCAGTCCTTGACAGTTTTAAAGCAGCATATCTGCAGTCTCTGACCATTTCTTGTATTATATCTGCAGTCTCTGACCATTTCTTGTATCATGTCTGTGGCCTCTAACCACCTCTTGTATCATGTCTGAAGTCTCTGACCATTTCTTGTATCATGTCTGTGGCCTCTAACCATCTCTTGTATCATGTCTGCAGTCTCTGACCATTTCTTGTATCAGGTCTATGGCCTCTGACCATCTCCTGTATCATGCCATTAGTCTTTTACTATATCCTTTTGTGCTCCTTCTGGCTCTTACACTGAATATGCACTGAATTTTTTTTCTGTGGCCCTTAGGTGACGTCAGAGGCCACACCTGAGACCCACCATCTCAAGAAAGTTGACAGCCACTGCTTTAGACTAGGTAGAGAACTGGACTGGTTATTTGATACAAAATGAATGGATGTTTTAGGTAGGCCTTAACATCCTAAAGTTTTTAAAAATGTAAAGAAAACTGTAGAGTGATTGTACAAGGAGACAGTAACATGTATGGCCAATATAAATGTATAGCCACTATAAAGGAAGGATTATAATTTGTCTGCATCTTATACATGCTTTGATATTTTGTCTCCAGATTATTAGCTAGTAAGAGTGCTCCAGGCTTTTCCTTTTCTGAGTACTGAAGGGCACATATTTTTAATTGCATAGGACATGTGATCAAATCTTTATAACATCTGCCAAAACATTAATGGATGAATTAGTTCACAAGTAGCTAATCTCACTCAAGCTACTGAGCTACTAAACATTTCAAAAGTAGCTAAGCTCCAAAGCTTACTGAACTCTTCTTTCATTATACAAAGTCTATAAAGGCCTGCCAATGCGCTGCAAAACCTTGAACCCCTTAACATCCTCATACAGTGGGTATAGAAAAGAACACCCCCTTTAAATGAATCACATTTTCTTGCTTTGTCGTCTGGAATGAAGACAGACACAGTTTTGTTTTACCCAGATGTATTTACTCAGTGCAATTTATAACATCCAAGTGAAAGATAAAACATCATGTCAGAATAAATAAAAAAAAAAACAGAAATCACTGGAAAAAGGAGTTGGAAAAAGGATCACCCCATTGTGTCAGTATTGAACCACCTTTTGCTTTAATTCCAGCCTTTAGTCTGTTTTCACATCTAGACTTTACAATATTTGTCCACTCTTGTTTGCAGAATTGCTCAAGTTCAGTTACATTTGATGGTGACCGTTTGTAGACTGCAGTCTTCATGTCATTCCACAGATTTTCAATGGGGTTTAAGTCTGGGCTCTGACTAGGCCATACAAGGACACTCACCTTTTTCTCCAACCACTGTGTGGTAATTTTTGCTGTGTGCTTTGGGTCATTGTCCTGCTGGAAGGTAAACCCTCTTCCCATTGACAACTTTCTGGCAAAGAGCAGCGAATTGTCCACAAGAATTTGATGGTATTTTGCCCCATCCATTTTTCCTTCTATCTTTACAAGTGCTGCAGTCCCTACTGCAGAAACCCCCCCTCCCCCTCCCCTCATAACAGGATATTACCACCTCCTTGATTTGCTGTAGGAACGATATTATTTGGATGGTGAGCTGTATTGAATTTCTGCCAGATATATCGATTAGGACAAATAATATAATTTTAGTCTCATCTGACCATAACACCTTTTTCCATGTGGCCTCAGAATCTTCAAGGTGCATTTTGGCAAAGCTCAGTGGTGACTGCATGTGGCCTTTCTTGAGGAGCGGCTTTTTTCTTGCAACCCTTCCATACAAGCCACATTGGTGGAGAATTTGTGATATTGTTGTCACATGCACAGAATGACCACTCTTTGTCATAAATTCCTGTAACTGCTTGAAAGTTGCTGTAGGCCTCTTGGTAGCCTCTCTGACCAGTTTCCTCTTGACCCTTTCATCCAGTTTGAAGCGACGTCGTGATCTGTGGAGGGTCTGTGTTGTACCAAATACCTTCCACTTATAATAGTCTTCAGTGTGCTTCTAGGCATTGATAAAGCCTTTGAATTTTTTTTGTACTCATCTCCTGGCTTGTGCCTTTCCACGACTTTATCCCAGAAATCTTTTGACAGTACCTTGCCACCGATAGTTGACCACAGCTGATCACACTTGAAAGTCAAATGGCTTTGTGTGCTACTGAGAAGGTGCTTAGCTACATCTGATTGAGTTTACAAGTCATTTTAGGAGGGGGGGTGATCCTTTTTTTCAACCCAGTGATTCTGTTTTTTTATTTTTTTTATTTTTTTCTGACATGTTGGTGATATATCTTACTCTTGGATGTTATAAGTGGTACTGAGTAAAAACAACTGGATAAAACAAAAACTGTGTCTGTCTTCATTTCAGGCTACGAAGCAACAAAATGTGAATATTTGAAAGGAGGGGGGGGTGATTCTTTTCTATACCCCTGTGCACTACTGTACTGCCACAGCAATCTTTATATCAATCTGGGAATGGGATTTAAAAAACGATAAATTGCCAATTGCAACTGACCACTGTTCAGTCAATTAGTCCTGGGCTCATTGTGCTCCTCTAACACATTGCAGTATATGGTCTGCTATGGCTGTAGTTACACCACCATTGAATGGGAGGTCAATTAGACACAACTCAAGGAACCCCTGGCAACTTTTGAAGGAACCCTAAGTGAGCCCTACCCATTTTATGAATGTTTATTGAATAAAGACCACTGACCAAAATGCAGTAACCCATAGCAAACAATTATCATTCTCCAGACACAGAACAGTCAGAAAGATGAATAATTATTACTTATATGTTAATATGGGTTGTTACAATTTGTGCCTTGCTTTTCATTTCATTACATCAGCCTAAAATGTGCTAATTTCATTCATTTTCCTTGTTTAAACTAGTGAAAGGTGATTGGTTGTTTTTGCTGCATACACATCATGATTGATTTTTTTTTGCCTTTGTATATGAAACAATCCTAGCTGGGCAATAGTTTTACATCATTAGAAAAGTGAATTATCTGCATAGAACGTTATTAATACTCCTGACATTAAGTTATCATCATTTGTGTCCCAGTGGGAGTTATTTTGTGTTGGATGCTGACCTATTGATCTCTACCAAAAGACACAAAACACAATATCTATTACTGCAGTTCCTTCCCATTTCCTCTATGTGTGCCTTGCACTTTGATAACTGTTCTCACATCTGCAATGTTGCACCATATGATGCATTGAAAAAAAACACATAAAGTGTTCTTCATTCGAATAATCCATAGCCTTCCACTTCCCTGTCATGTACATCAAACAACAACTGCTTCTCTATCATATTTAATATATGTATAGCCATAATCGCTGCATGATTTGGCCATTTCTATTGTAACATGTCCCCATCAGAGATCAATAATTTACTACAACATCTTGTCAACGTACCATTCTTTCAGACATGGATGTATACTACAGCAGAATGATAAAGATATGAATAAATGTCAAGCTATAATATCTTCTGTAGGTGGTGCTATAATTTACAAAAAAAATCAATCGTCTTAAAAAAAAGTCTTTAAATAACAAAAACACGCTGAGAATAATCATAAAAGATTTAAAAATCAAAGTATGAAAAATTACATCATTATCGAGCCTGGTCATTGACAGTCTTGTCATCTTCTCATACAACAAACCTTTCGGAAAGTGTTATGTGCAAAAAATTGGGATAAAAAGCACACACACATATATATATATATATATATAGTATATGGACAGAGAAAGAGAGAGAGAGAGCATAGTTATTATATTTCACGTCTGTCTTTTTTTTTCTTTTTTTTTTTATTGCTATCGAGACATACAATCCAACACAGACCAAAATGCTGTTGTGTAAGGTGTATCCCATTCAAAAAAAGGAAAACAATCCGGTAGATCCCTGTGATCCTTAATGTAAGTTTATTTCAGAGTCGCAGTGCTGGGGTGGGGTCCTCCATGAGAATATCACCGACGTGACTGTTGCTCTCTCCCTCCTAATGATTGCAATCTGTTTCCCAGCACCTGCAGATTAATGGCTGTTTTCAAGGCAATTGGCAATATGCCCATTAAAGGTGGCACACAATGCCAATGCACTGACGCTCACAGATGCCCAGCAGCACTTGAGGCTATTATATAATCAGTATTTCACCTAATAAAATAATGGATGGCACATGAACAGCATTTCAAGACGGATTAAGGCTAGCATGACGTCAACTGTGAACCCAATAAGACATTTATGATGTATGGATGTGGCTGGCAGCAAACCCATCTCTTTATAGACAAACCTGCATCTGTAGGAAGGAGCCTCCAGCACGCCCCCTAGAGGGGCAGCTCTGGCTTTGCCCCCTCCTCCCCTCCCTTACTTGAGCTGTAATGCAGATCCCCTCCCCCCTTGCTTTCCTACTAGTGGGTAACAAAACCAGCAGTAATTACTAATGCCCCAGCACATAAATCCGTCAGCTTCGCAGGCTTTTAGACGCAACTACGCAGATCTGTCTGAACCCTCCCTACCTGTCTCTCTAAATGTGATGTCAATCATACATGAAATAATGGCCATCAGACTGCAATGCCTTGAAGTTCAATGGGGAGGACTGGCTGCAGGTTACAGCAAATCTGGCTGCACATTCTGCATTGAATGGATTTGTAGTAGGCTGAAGCAGATTGATCAAGGATACCATCAGCTGGCTCTAGGTGTGATCTGCTTGCCTAGTAGATCATCTCCGTGATGCTTGGCAGGTTGTCTCTAGGCTGGAAGAGATCATCTCTATGCTGTCTAGTGGATCTCTTCTATGCTGCCTGGTAGATCACCTCTTTGCTGCTTAGTAAATCTCCTCTATGCTGCTTATTAGATCTCCACTTTTAATGGCATTTATATACCATGCAATCTATCTAAGTCCTTAATAGGTATTAGATCCCCTCTGTGCAGACTGAGTTCTATGGTTGGTAGATCACCACTATGCTGCCTGTTAGATCTATGGTTGGTAGATCACCACTATGCTGCCTGTTAGATCTATGGTTGGTAGATCTCCGCTATGCTCCCTGTTAGATCTATGGTTGGTCGATCTCCTCTATGCTGAATGATAGAGTTCCTCTATGCTGCTTATTAGATCTCCTTTATTACTGGCACTTCTATACCATGCAGTCTATCGAAGCCCTTAATAGGTATCAGATCTCTTCTATGCTGTCTGTTAGATCTATAGTTAGTAGATCTCCTCTATGCAGCTTTGTAGATCTCCTCTATTGTCGGCACCTATATACCATGCAATCTATCTCAGCCCTTAAAGGTTATCAGATCTCTTGTATGCTGCCTGACAGATCTCTAGTTAGTATATCTCCTCTATGCTGCATTTTAGATCTCCTCTCTGTTGCCTGGTCGATCTCCTCTCTGCTGCCTGATAGATCTCCTCTCAGTTGCCTGGTAGATCTCCTCTGCTGCCTGGTAGATCTCATCTCTGCTGCCTGGTAGATCTCCTCTCTGCTGCCTGGCAGATCTCCTGTATGCTGCCTGGTAGATCTCTCTGCTGCCTGGTAGATCTCCTCTTCTGCCTGGTAGATCTCTTCTCTGTTGCCTGATAGATCTCCTCTCTGCTGCCTGGTAGATCTCTCTACTGCCTGGTAGATCTCCTCTCTGCTGCCTGGTAGATCTCCTCTCTGCTACCTGGTCGATCTCCTGTATGCTGCCTGGTAGATCTCCTCTCTGCTGCCTGGTAGATCTCTCTGCTGCCTGGTAGATCTCCTGTATGCTGCCTGGTAGATCTCCTCTCTGCTGCCTGGTAGATCTCCTCTCTGCTGCCTGGTCGATCTCCTGTATGCTGCCTGGTAGATCTCCTCTGCTGCCTGGTAGATCTCTCTGCTGCCTGGTAGATCTCTTGTATGCTGCCTGGTAGATCCCCTCTGCTGCCTGGTAGATCTCCTGTGCTGCCTGGTAGATCTCCTGTATGCTGCCTGGTAGATCTCCTGTAGGCTGCCTGGTAGATCTCCTCTGCTGCCTGGTAGATCTCCGCTGCCTGATAGATCTCCTCTGCTGCCTGGTAGATCTCCTGTATGCTGCCTGGTAGATCTCCTGTGCTGCCTGGTAGATCTCCTGTATGCTGCCCGGTAGATCTCCTGTGTTGCCTGGTCGATCTCCTGTGCTGCCCGGTCGCTGTGGTGTAGGTCGGTGGGTAGATCTCCTGTATGGTGCAGGAGATGGCCGCACTGGCTCTGCAGTGGAGCTGTCCATGGTGCTGAATCCGCCCACCAGCACACAGCCCGCACTCCGCTCCTCATCAATCACCCCGGGCTCCCATCGCCGCAGCAGACCGAGCCTGTGCTGGGCACCACCGCCCCCTCCCCCCCAGCACACAGCAATAAAGCCCTCCATGCAATCTGCTCAGCCTTCTCAGGATCGCACAGCCTGCAGGTTAAACAGCAAGAGCTCAGATTTGTTGGCTGCATCAGCCGTCACATAACAGGACTTCCTTCCCCATCTAAGCAGCTTAGCACAAAAAAGGCAAAACCAAATCTAGACAGAGAACCCCCCATGGAGGACAGGCTCCCTTTACCTTGTCTCTGAGGGTGTCAGATCCAGCAAGGAGCAGTAAAGTCTAGATCACTCAATAACCTTCTGGAGGATGGAGCTGCAGGGAGGCAAGCAGCAGCGATCCTGACCTCCTCGAGTCTTCTTCTTCAATGGAAAAAAGGAGCTCTGCCCTTATCAAAGATGGCCGTCCTTCTTGACGTCAGCAGCTTTTAATAGACATCTATCATGGGGCGGGGGATGGTGGGGAGGGAGCAGGCTGGGGGAGCTTGAGTCATCGTCTGCTGTACAATGCTGCAATACATCGCATTTTTTTTCCAATGCACGTTTTGCTAATATCTGTATGTAGGGATCATAGGGATGGAGGCAAAGAAGAATGGCATGGTGTATGGAGGGGTTGGGTTGCCTTGCAGGCTTGGCTGGGTTTTGGATGGGATTGAGCTAATGCAGCACTGATTTATTTTCGCCAAAGGGGTGGTCCAAAGGGATATCCCCTCTCCTGTCTTCACTCCATATAAGGATAGCCTACGTGGGCAGCTAATGTACAGAAGCTTTCTAAGTGATTTCTATGGATTGATGGCTGTATGTGCTCAGGCCATTCAGATTAACATTCTGCATTTGTCATCTATGTAGCAGGGAAGAGACAATCAAAGGACTGGATTCGTATTCCCAGCTATCTGGACAATGCAGAATGCTGTGCCCAAGGGTCCAGGTCTGATTCCCGAGGATAGGGACCCATAGGGGGTTATCTTACTAAAACTGGAGAGTGGAAAATCTCGAACCGCTCTACATAGAAACCAATCAGCTTCCAGGTTTTATTGCCAAAGCTTAATTGGACAGCTTGAAGTTAGAAGCTGATTGGTTACCATGCACAGCTGCACCAGATTGTGAGTGCATCGGTTTTAGTAAATCTCCCTCCAGGTCTCATTTGCAGATCCCCATTTATTAACCCAGGGTTTAGAATTATGCAACCTGTTTTTGTTGTACATGATGACAGCCTAGGCAGGAGGCATCCTCAAGCTTGGTGCTGGGAATAGACTGTGAAGAATACATAATACTGGAATGAAATGGAGGTAGTCACTGCCAGCAGGCAATGCTGTCCAGGTGCTTTGGTAACCCAATATTTTACATTTTGCCTTAGAAAAATGACAGATGTCTCTAAAATGTATAAAAAAAAGGGAAATCATATTATAAGAGAAAAAAAACACCAAAGGTAAAGTATTAGAGAATATCTACTCATTATTTCCCCATCTTAAGGAACACCACCCAGACTGATTCAGACTGTTGATTTTATCTTCTAAATTCTGGGTCAAGCCATAGATTTAATTCCTCAATTGTTCTCTACGTGATCATATACTCTACAAATGTATCCAGAGCTATTCTTAAAGCGGAGTTCCACTCATGCTGTCAAAAAATAAAAGTCAGCAGCTACAAATTCTGTAGCTGCTGACTTTTAAAAAACAGCCACTTACCTGTCCCTTGGTCCCGCGGTGTGTCCCCCGCAGCCCATTTCACCGGCCATCCTGTATTCCAGGAGGCCGGCATCTTCAGTGTGGGTACCCGGCTGTGATAGTTTGCGGCTTCACAGCCAGGTACCCACTGCGCATGCACGAGTAGTGTTGCACTTCATGAATGGTTTTGTAGTCTTCTGGGACCTGTCACGTGTCCCGAAAGACTACAGGGAGGAAGGGCACCTTCCGCTTCCGATCACCTAGGCGATAGGACTGGAAGTGGAAGTGGGTACCTGTCAAATTCAGGTACCCACCCCCCAAAGGTGCCAATCCTTAATGAGGAGTAGGGGAGCAGTTCTTAAAGCGGAACTTCCCCTTTTGGGTGGAGCTCCACTTTAAAGAGTTACTAAACTCTGGGCCCCTGCATTCACTATATATCTGGACTACCACAGTACACACAACATGGAAATGCAATTATTTTAGTAAATATAAATGGCTAAATACCTTTCATCAGCAGCACTTAGAGCAGTCTTGTGACTTCTATCAGTGTCCAGCAGAATACTGGTTAAAGCTTGTAGGAAGAGTTTTCATTCTCCTCTCACTGTCCTATGAGGCTGCATAACCCCTGACCCTCTGTCTGGACAGTGCTGATTGGCCCTGTGCTGATCACATGCACCCTCCCAAGAAAAAGAAAAAAAAAACCTCTCTAACAATACACACCAAACTGAGAATGTGCAGCTTGCCCCCAAAGCTCTGTTCTATCAGATGGATTGGTGACAGTAGAAGAAGGGGAGGACCAGAGAAGACAGGATCAAACAACCTTTTTACACAGATGATTAACCCCTTAAGGTCCACAGTTAGTATAACAAGCATGTTTTACTGCATATACAGACTGAATTTGCTGTTGTGGATTTAGTAACACTTTAAAGTGACACAAAATTCTGATTTAAAAAAAAAAATACATATTCTATTCATGTCTGTATTTTTAACAAAAAGCCCCTTTATTGCTCTCAGTTCCCTCCAAATCTCCAAATTCCTTTTCTGTTTGCTGCTGTGATCTGATTTTCTGTTAGAGGATGACTACACTAGGTTTCCATGGTTCCACTGCAATTAAGAGCATAGCCATATCTTTCTTGCTTCCAAGATGGACTAGACACTAAGGGCTATGGGATGTATAGTTTGAATAGAGCAGTGTACATGACCACAACTAAAAGGCACTGCTTGTTTCAAACAAACAAAAGTGAGAGGGAAAAGAAGAGGTTCAGGAGTTCACAAAGGGAGCAGAAAAACACAATAAAAAACAATTTATTGAAAAATAGTTTACAGGGCTATTAAGTATTGGATGTATGTGGATTATTTTTGAAAAATAAGCATATCGTTTAGTGTCGCTTAAAGGCTGAAATCCAGGCAATTTTAAAATATACAAAATAATGCATTACTATCTCTATTAGTACTCCTTAAAGCGGAACTAAAGGGTAAATATACTTGTGTCCAATGGTCCCTCATCAGCTCCAGCTCTGTTTACAGCACCAAAGAAGACAGCGAGCAGGCAGGTAGGGGCATTTTGTTGCAGAAGAGTCTCTTCCACCATACAAGCCTGCCTGCTCACTGTTTGTTACAGCAGAAGTTCAAGCGGAACTTCACTCAAAAGGGAAAAGACTGCTTTACGTCCTCCTCCCCCCTCCTCTCACATATTCGGCATGTCATTTTGGGAGGGGGGGGACCTAGTTTTGACAGGTACCCAATGCCACCTCCGCTTGGATTGCCAAGAACTCCCTGCAGTCTTATGGGACACGTCACAGGTCCCCAAAGACTTTGGGACCATTCACAAAGAGCAGCATGACTTGCGCATGCGCAGTGGGCAGCTGGCTGTGAAGCCGAAAGCAGCTTAGGCTGCCCACAGTGAGGATGCCGACACTGGGAACCTGAAGGCTAGCCTGTGTGAGGACGGCGCTGGATCCAAGGACAGGTAAGTTTCCTTTGATTAAAAATCACCAGCTACAGTATTTGTATCTGCTGACTTTTTTTTTTTCACCCCAGACTGAACAACCCTTTCAGTTCCACTTTAAATTTCTTAATTCTTAAATGTAAGCAGTGTAAATATCTGTTTTATAGCAGAGCTCAGACTGTGGGGTGGGGTGGCCCACACAAGGAATCATTTAGGCATGCTGCAAGGCAAGGAAGCATGTTGATAGGAAGAGAGGGCATGGTGGCAGAGAGATGAGCTTACTAGTATCCTGCTTTTTCTGTCACTTTTCAATCACAGAATGGTGGATAGACAAGACCTGTAAGCCGGCCCGGACTGGGACAAAATATAGGCCCGGGCACTTTGGACTGAGCAGCCCATAGCCCAGGGACCCTTTCCTCGGAGCCTGGTGGCGAAAGCCAGGGCCCGGTCGCAAAAACGACCTTTGCGACCCTGGTAGTTCCATCACTAGTGTCAGTAGGTTTTTATTTTTATTTAATTTTTTGCAATTTACTTTTATTATTTTTTTGCATTTTTTTGTAGGAGAGAAGGAAGGAAGAAAGAAGGAAGGAAAGAAAGAAGGAAAGAAGGAAATAAAGAAAGGGAGAGAAACAGGAGACAGAGAGAGAGAGAGAGAGAGAGAGAGAAAGAAAGAGACGTATAGAAAGAAAGAAGGAAGGAGGGAAAGAAAGAAGATAGGAGGGAAAAAGGAGACAGAGAGAGAGAGAAAGAAAAGGAGATGTATAGAAGGAGGGAAAGAAAGAAAGGAGAAAAAGAGAGAGAGAGAGAAGGAAGGAGGGAAAGAAAGAGATAGAAAGAAAAAGAAAGAGAAAGAAAGGAAAATAGGGAGAGAAAAAGGAAAGAGGGAAAGAAGGAAGGAGAGAGAAAGAAAGAAAGGAGAGAAACAGGAGGCAGCGAGAGAGAGAAAAAAAGAGAAAGAGAGAAAGAAATGAGAGAACTAGAAAGAAAGAAAGGAAAATTAACAGGAGAGAGAAAGAGAGAGGGGGGAGAGAAGACACAAGGCTGGCTGGGAGTGTGGGTGAGGCAGACACAGGAGGAGAGGGCGGGAGGATGAGGGGCATCTTTCTCTATTTAGGGCACAGAATATGCTGACAGATCACCCGCAGCGCAGAAGGAGATTAGGGGTGGTGGGGGGCGGCTGCTGGAGGAGATGAGGGAGGGAGGGGTGCGGCCCTCTATGTGCCTCCCAGCGGCCTCGGCCCATTGAGCAAATGCCCGGTGTGCCCTATGGCCAGTCCAGCCCTGCCTGTAAGTGTAATTAGCTGCAGCAAAGACAAACCACGTCTCCTCCCCTGCCAGATAGGGCTGTGCTGTGTGGCAAATCTGTGTAAATCATTGGGCCGGATGGACAGAAACACAAATCCTTTGCCAGCTAAAACGGTTTCCTTATATGTATTTTATCTGTGTATTAAGTTGTTTGCCTGTGGTTCAGCTTTAAAGCTGAAGTCCAGGCACAGAGACTTCCACAATGGATATTTAAATCCTCTTTGTGTATATCAAATGCAAAGTCAGATATTACCTTTTAAAAGTAGCAGATACATCATCACTGTTGCTGTACATAACCTGTGCAGACAAAACTTGTACAAAGAGAGAGAGTAGCAGTGACCGGTCTTCATTACAGGAAGCTCCTGCACAGAGGTAAAGTTTCAGTATCTTTTACACAATATATACAGTGCCTTGAAAAAGTATTCATACTCTGAAATTTTCCGCATTTTGTCATGTTACAACCAAAAACATAAATGTATTTTATTGGGATTTTATGTGATAGACCAACACAAAGTGGCACATAATTGTGAAGTGGAAGGAAAATAATAAATGTTTTTCAAAAATTTTTAAAAATAAACATTTGAAAAGTGTGGAGTGTATTTTACTCTGATACCCCTAACTAAAACCTACTGGAACTAATTGCCTTTAGAAGTCACCTAATTAATAAATAGAGTCCACCTGTGTGTAATTTAATCTCAGTATAAATACAGCTGTTCTGTGAAGCCATCAGAGGTTTGTTAGAGAACATTGGTGAACAAACAGCATCACAAAGGCCAAGGAACACACCAGACAGGTCAGGGATAAAATTGTGGAAAGTTTATAGCAGAGTTAGGTTATAAAAAATATCCCAAGCTTTGAACATCTCATGAAGCACTGTTCAATCCATCATCTGAAAATGGATAGAGTACGACACATCTGCAAACCTCTCAAGTCCACCTAAACTGACAGACCAGGCAAGGAGAGCAATAATCACAAAAGCAGCCAAGAGGCCCATGGTAACTGTGGAGAAGCTGCAGAGATCCACAGCTCAGGTGGGAGAATCAGTCCACAGGACAACTATCAGTTTTGCACTCCACAAATCTGGCCTTTATGGAAGAGTGGCAAGAAGAAAGCCATTGCTATAAGAAGCCCCACTTTCATTTTGCAAGAGGTCATGTGGGGGACACAGCAAATATGTGGAAGAAGGTCTGATGATCAGATGAGACCAAAATTTAACTTTTTGGCCTAAAAGCAAAATACTATGTGTTGTGGAAAACTAACACTACACATCACCCTGAACACACCATCCCCACTGTGAAACATGATGTTGTGGGGATGCTTTTCTTCAGCCGGGAAAGGGAAGCAGGTCAGAGTTGATGGGAAGTTGGATGGAGCCAAATACAGGACAATCATAGAAGAAAATCTGTTAGGGTTTGCAAAAGACTGGAGACTGGGGTGGAAGTTCACCTTCCAGCATCACAACAACCCTAAACATACAGCCAGAGCTACAACTGAATTGTTTAGATCAAAGTATATTCATGTACTTGGCTACCAGGTTTGCACACATTTTGGTGTGAGGAATTTTTGGTTCACTCTTCTTTACAGATCTTCTCTAAATCTAAATCTTGACACTTGTCACTTGGCAACGTGAAGTTTCAGATCCCTCCATAAATTTTCTATAGGATTAAGGTCTGGAGACTGGCTAGGCCATTCTATGATCTTAATCCCTCCCTCCTAGATTGTAACCCTCCCTCCTAGATTGTAAGCTCGAAAGAGTAGGGCCCTCTTACCTCTTGTGTGCTTTTTGATGTTACTGTACTGTTTCATGTATTGTCCCCCCCCCTCTATTGTACAGCGCTGAGCAAACCCTTTGGCGCTATATAAACTTGATAAATAAATAATAAATGTACTTCCTTTTGAGCCACTCCTTTGTTGCCTTGGCGGTATGTTTTGGGTCATTGTCATGCTGGAAGACCCAGCCATGATGATCTTCTGTGTTCTGGCTGAGGGAAGAAGGTTCTCATCCAAGATTTTACAATACATGACCCCGTCCATTGGCTACTCAATGCGGCAAAGTCGGCCTGTACCTTTAGCAGAGAAACAGCCCCAAAGCATGTTTCCATCTCTGTGCTTGATGGTAGGGATGGTGTTCTTAGGGTCATAGTCAGCATTTTTCTTCCTCCAAATACGGCAAGTTGAGTTAATGCCAAAGAGCTCAATTTAGTCTCATCTGGCTTCAACACTTTCTCCCAATCCTTCTCTAAATCATTTAAATGTTCATTGGCAAACTTTAGATGGGCCTGTACATACCTTCTTTCAGGGGGACCTTGCTGGCGCTGCAGGATTTACCAGGTGTTACCAATGGTTCGTTTGGTAACTGTGGTCCCAACTGCCTTGAGATCATTCACAAGTCCCTACTGTGAAGTTCTGGTCTGATCCCTCACTTTTCTCATGATCATCCTTATCCCATGAGGCAAAATCATGCATGGAGGACCAGACCAAGGGCGATTGCTGGTTATTTTGGATTTCTTCCATTTGCGAATAATCGCTCCTACAGTTTTCTCCTTCTCACCAAGCTTCTTTTTGATGGTCTTGTAGCCCATTCCAGCCTTGTGCAGGTCTACAATCTTGTCCCTGACGTCCCTTGACAGCTGTTTGGTCTTGCCCATTGTGGTGCCCAATAAAGAGATTCTGTAGACAGGTATTTTTTATACACATAAAGAGTTGTCCTTAGGAGCACCTTAGATTGACAGGACTAATCTGTGTACTTGTCAGGGAGCGAGGAGCCAGACACACAAGGAGGTGCAATTAAAGGTAGGTTTATTAATATAAAAATAAGACAAGAGTCCAACAGCGGAAATCGTAGCCAAAGCCGGGGTCAAGAGCCAGGAAGAATCGTCGCCAGAGTTGAGATCAGGAGCCAGGGAGAATCGCGCCAGGGCCGGATCAGGAGCCAGGAATAATGGTCGCCAGAGCCGGGGTCAGAAGCCAGGAGAAGTCTTAGCCAAAGCCGAGTCGGTATCCAGGAAAGCAATGAGTAGCTAAATGGGAGCTTGCTGTTGTGCAACAGACAGGACACAAATGCAATGGACAGCCACAAACAGCAGACTTATATGTGATAAGCCGCCACCTCCTGGGGGAGCAGCCGTAGAGGGCTGAAAGCATAAAGGATCCCACAATGTTTTGCAGACACCTAAGATGGATGCCAGCACATGGAGCAGCACAAGGTCTGAGGAAAGGTAGGACCTTGGCAGTACTACATGAGCCAATTTGTGGGAGCCAGAATTATTGTTGGCTATTAGGGAGTCAAATACTTATTTTACTCATTGAACTACAACAATTTATTACATTTGTATCATGTGTTTTTTTCAGAATTTTTGGTTGATATTCTGTCTCTATCATTTAAAATACACCTATGATAAAAATGATAGATCCTTCATTTCTTTGTAAGTGGGCAAACTTTAAAATCTGCAGGAGATCAAATAATTATTTTCCCCACTGTATATACACATACACTATATTAAAAGTATTGGGACCCCTCCAAATCATTGAATTCAGGTGTTCCAATCACCTCCATGGCCACAGGTGTATAAAATCCAGCACCTAGGCATGCAGACTGCTTCTACAAACATTTGTGAAAGATTAGGTCGCTCTCAGGAGCTGAGAGAATTCAAGCGTGGTAGGTTGTCACCTGTGCAATAAGTCCATCCGTGAAATTTCCTTGCTACTAAATATTCGGTCAACTGTTAGTGGTAGCAACTGAGGACAACAGCAGCTCAGCCATGAAGAGGTAGGCCACGTAAAATGTCAGAACCTTCAGAACAGCACAATAACAGTGCATAGAGAGCTTCATGGAATGGGTTTCAATGGCTGAGCAGCTGCATCCAAGCCTTACATCACCAAGTGCAATGCAAAGCATTGGATGCAGTGGTGTAAAGCACGCCATCACTGGACTCCAGAGCAGTGAAGATGTGTTCTCTGAAGTGATGAATCACACATCTCTGTCTGGCAATCCAATGGATGTGTCTGGGTTTGGCAATTGCCAGGAGAACGTTACTTTCCTCACTGCATTGTGCCAAGTGTAAAATTTGATGGATGGGGGATTATGGTGTGGGTTTGTTTTTCAGGGTTGGGCTTGGCCCCTTAGTTCCAGTGAAGGGAACTCTTAAGGCATCAGCATACCAAGACATTTTGGACAATTTCATGCTCCCAACTTTGTGGGAACAGTTTTCGGATGGCCCCTTTCTGTTCCAACATGATTGCGCACCAGTGCACATAGCAAGGTCCTTAAAGACATGAATGTGCAAGTTTGGGGTGGAGGGACTTGACTGGCCTGCACAGAGTCTTGACCTCAACCCGATAGAACACCTTTGGGTTGAATTAGAGAGGGAATGTGAGCCAGGCCTTCCCATCAGTTCCTGAACTCACAAATGCGCTTCTGGAAGAATGGTCAAACATTCCCATAGACACACTCCTAAATCTTGTGGACATCCTTCCCAGAAGAGTCAAAGCTGTTGTAGCTGCAAAGGGTGGGCCAACTCAATATTGAACCCTACAGACTAAGACTGGGATGCCATTAAAGTTCATGTGCGTGTAAAGGCAGGCATTCCAATACTCACAAGCACAGATGAATCAGAGCTCATCAATCACATTTCCCCACCACAGTACTGTGCACCAAAACCCTCTCACCGCCCTTAATAGGAGCTCCAGATGACAGTGTGGATATGGCAGCAGTCCTGGACCGAATGCAGCAGGCCCTATGCTTGATCACATACACGCTCGTTGACAGTTTACATACACAGGAAGCCTCCCCATCCACTGGACAAGCCAGCATCATGCTTGGGATCGTGTTATGTAAGAAACTGGTTGCTGTTGGGGTGTATGAGCTGTTTCTATGTTAACATGTTTTTGAGGGCTCGACCTCCTTTATCAAGTCCTTTGATAAAGGAGGCCATGCTCTCCAAAACATGTTCTTGAAAAAGGGAACTGAAAAATCAGGCCACATCCTCTGAAACTTGTTATCATAGAAACAGCTCACACACCCCAACAGCAGGCAGCTTCTCGCATCATGTGACCTCAAGCACAGCGCTGGCTTGTCTGGCAGCCAGGGAGGCTTCCTTAAACTGATCAATTTACATCTCTCCAAAACGATTTGGCAGTTGGCCACTCTTACCATATTAATGCTATATTCCCTATTTTGTTTACAGCTACAGAAGCATGGTAGAGATATACTGTATATTACTGCATTTGTGAAACTTAGGCTGAACTCCAGGAAAAGGAAAAGTTGTGCCTTACAGTGGGCCTCTACCTGCACTGCAAGGGTTCACTGTTCTTTTATAACTAGGCAGACAGAATAAAGTAGTTTTACTCACCCAATCCTCCAATTCCATAGGGTTCCCCATGCTGCAACACCAGCTCTGCAGCTTCTTCTCTCCTGCACGCCAATGGTCTAAACTCCTCTGACATCATCATGCCAGATGAAAGAATCATAGCCCTGCATTGGACATGAGGACACAGAGAAACAGTTCACTGCTGAAGAGTAGAGCACTGTTTGCCAGGGGAGAAGGGGATCAGGTAAGTAAAAGTGCTTTTACCATCTCTCAAACTAAACAAGCATTTAACCCTTGCAGTGTGGATGTAGCCCTACTCTAAGGGAGGACTTTTACCTTTCCTGGAATTGGGTTTTAAGAGAGATGCAACTTTTTCTTGAATCCTCTCCTTACTTACTGTATTTCTTGAGGAATGGTGAGTGAGCTAGAGAAGGGATTTTTCTATCACCAGCCAATAAATTATTCAGCCCTTCTCTGCTTAGATCCTTGGTGGGCTTCACAAAGTCATGTTCTTCTTGACTTACAGATAGCAGCACAACTTTGTTGGAAACAAGCTGAAAGAAGTTGAATAGTTATCTTAACTATAAGTATGAAAAGAAAATAAACACTCAGTGGCCAATGGAACAAGGATATGAGAAATAGATGGTGATATAGTATCAATCACCCTTACATGTTTTTCTTTTTTAACTTTTTACATGTCTGCATGAACATAGGAATCTTTTGGGTGGCTCTGAATTTCCATAATTTCTGTGAATGTTAAAGCACTTAATTACTATTACCTTAAAGCAGCAAATCCCTTCAAGGCAACATGTTAGAAGATATATATTAAGCTGTCATTGCTGATTTGGTTTTTAGAAGGGTAGGTGATAGAGTATGCCAGCAGAGTATGAAAACAACTGTACTGCTGTCTTCTGTCTGTTCATGAGGATTCTCTTTTACCAAGGTCATAGTATGGCTAGTAGTAGTTCAACTGGACTTGTTCTGTATTGTTGAAGGGGTTTCTGTTAGGAGCGTGTAGCGCTCGTGCTCCATTACTGTTGCTGGTCTCTTTCCAGCATCCTGCTTTTGGCTGTGATACATTCTTCCTATCTGTCTGTCCACCTGCAAGGTGATTTATGTGGCCAGTCTCTGGGTGTAGACCAAACCTGATTTATGCCAGCCAAGCCTGTAGTCTTATATTTCTGATAGCATGTGTAATCGGTGCTCAAGCTTCCTGTCTGTCTGTCCTGCTCTGCTGTTTTGATTCCTGTTTATGACCTTGGATCGGATATCGACTATTTCCTGAGCTCTACCTGACTTTTGACTATGGATTGGACCTTGACTACTCTGAACCTTGACTGTCTTGTACCTGCACTGTCATTGAACCACTCTGCCTGTCTGCCAACTGCAAGTACCCGTCGTTTGCTCTGCTCAGTTTTAACTGAAGAAGCTTCTTGAATAAATAGCAATATAGTTTTACCATTACAGGAGAGGACCTATTAACTAGGACTACTACTAGCTTTACTCCTACACTACACGCTCGCTTTAGGTAAGTGGCTCGCTTATTACTGAAGTGAGGATAGAGATGAAAGCTGGCATATCTCAAATTTAAAGTAGCAATGACCACCATCCCCCCCCCATATTTCTTTTCAAAGCACAGTAGGTTCACTTTAAAGGGGTTTTGTATCTGCCCTTTATATATACGGTAGACATGTGCACACCAGATCGATTTGTTTCATTTCAGATATATTCGTACATTTAAGAATTTTGTTTTGTCATATTCATTGTTTTGACCCGATTTGTTTTCAGAATTCATTTTGTTTCTTCAGCATTCATTTCATATATTCATTGGTCCAGGTGGATTTGAAAAATTTGCTATATATTATTATATATACTAAAATACATTATATTATACATAATACTATAGTACATTATCAAACTGGACAGATTAGAATTAGAAGGATTCAATATTTTTGGACGCTAGAGAAATGGCATGAGCTGATTGGACAGTATCTACTGGTTTCGTGCGCATCCGAATGAACAAATAGAATGAAATTCAGATCCATTTTTATCAAAATTATCAAACAAATTCAAAAATTTAATTCATCTCCCCATTGGCCCAAACTACTATCGCATCATGTGAATGAAACAAAAAAAATGCATTTGATAATTTAATTATAGATTTTTTCAGATTCAGTGATATGTGTTTCTATGTCCATTTAGAGTTTCATATACATCTAAATTTCCAAAAATGAATTTTCGCCTGAAAAATGAATTGTAATGAAATGCATATGTCTAGTATACAGTAAATGCAATCCTTCCTCAGTATTCTTGTTAGTTGAAAAGTAAGTTGAAGCTTTTCATGTTAAACCTGATAAGATGGCAGAAACCACCCTGACTCTACACGGTAGTAAGCATTTTCCCAACATACCCCTGCAAAATATCTTCTATTACAGTTTTGTCTCCTTCATTCTGTATACAGTATGGTATTTCACAAATTCTCTTGCTAAAATTGCTTCAAAGAAAATGTTTCATCCTTCACCACCCATACTGTTTTCTGGGGGACACGGGGGGGCTCAATATTAGGTATCAGCCACAGACCAGGGCCACAAAGCACATGGCCCCAGAAAAAAAAAATATTTAAAAAATGATTCAAAGGGGGAGATTTACTAAAACTGGTGCATACAAAATCTGGTGCAGCTGTGCATAGTAACCAATCAGCTTCTAACTTCAGCTTGTTCAATTTAGTTTTGACAATAAAAACTGGAAGCTGATTGGTTACTATGCACAGAGCCACCGGATTCTGAGAGCCCCAGTTTTAGTAAATCTCTCCCTATGCTGATCTGAACTTTCAGTATTTGTGGCTTCATTGATCTAGAAGTCTCTTTTTCACGGGGCGGTCAGGGAGCAGTAAAAACAGGCAGTTGAGCCACATTTTTGCCCCCTCAACTACCCTCCTAAAACCTAACATGCAGCTGGAGGGGGCTTTGCACATGCCATGGCTGTGATGCTTTGCATTGTTTCCACTGCAAATTTAACATGGCTTGTCAAGGTGACAGGTGGCTCCGCTTGTACCATTCAAGTCAGTGTCAAGTCAATGGGGCTGCACCCTTCAGCATGTTAGTTCCATTTAAAGTCACCGTTGAAAAATTAACCGCTTTGCCTCCACCCTATAGCAGAAATACTGCTACAGGGCAGCAAGGGTGTGCGCAAAATCACATATATATGGAAGCCGCTGCTTAGCTTTCCTGTGAATCACTTCTGATCCTGAATAACAATGCCAACTGGGAGTTTGGGCTTCACCTAGAGTGGTTAAGAGTTTTTGCTGTATTTGTAGTTCATTTAAGCATTTAGACATTTATGACTAGGGCCTACAAAGAAACATAACATTATTGCAACTACCAGCACACCACTCCCTCTCTTGTTTCATACTTTTTTAAATTGGCACCAAAAGCAACATCAAAATGACATCTACCATGCAGTCTGTCAGTAGCATTAACAAAGAAGTCTTTGGGGTTGATTTATGAAAACTGTGTAAAATCTGGCGCAGCTCTGCATAGAAACCAATCAGCTTCCAGGTTTTATTGTCAAAGCTTAATTGAACAAGCTGAAGTTAGAAGCTGCTTGGCTTATAATCTTTTTCTTTTACCTTTTGATCCTGCTGTTGTTATTTCTCAACTTCCTTTAACAGACCAAGCTGTCCAGCAAAAGTGGCAATTAAAGGGTTGAGATCCCAAAAGGAGAAAAAATATCTGTAACAGCTGAAAAAGTGTTAGCTGGAGTTAAGCTTTAATTTTTAGCCACTTAAGTAAAGTCTATCTATATCTTCTAGTCCATCTAACACTACCCTCTCCAGACAGTGCTACTGTCCAAGGGTGTCTCCGTTTCTCCTCCATAGATAGAGGAGACACCCTAAGACAGAAATGTGTTACTGACTGGATCACCAGGTGAAAATAAATGGTGGAGTATAGAGAAAGATAGACATTTTGTGTTATTTTTCAATGATAACAGTTTGTATATTCAAGGCTTCTTGCAGTGCAATGTAAAGGATACCCCTACTGAGAAAAATATGAAGGCTGCCATCGCTAACTTTGTGTGGCTTTTTCCTGCTCCAATACTTTTGGAGTCACTGACCCAGAAAAAGAATGTAGTAAGTAAACTCAAAGGAAAGTTTAAAGTCAGTGAATATAGTCCAAAACAGTGCTTCTCAACCTTTTTTAATTGGGGTACGCTTTAACCACCTCAATATTGTCCTTTAGCTAAAAGACAGCTGCTCTCTTGTTCTGGGTGGGTGTCCATGGATGTCCTCCCAGAACATGGCTCCTGGGGCACACATCAAGGCACGCTCTGTGACCGATGTATCCTTTGGACACAGATGATCACAGATAGAGGCAAAGGGCCAATCACAGCGGCCCTTTACTATGTGATCAGCTGTGTTCAATCACAGCTGATCACATGTAAACAAACTTGCCATTTATCAACATTCCTTTCCTCACATGCTGTTACTGTGTGAGGAAAGAAGAGCTGATAGCCGGCAAGGCTGACACAGCACATTTACACTGATAATCAAATCAATCAGTGCCCTGATTATCAATGCAGCCCCATCAGTGCTCATTAGTGCAGCTTGTCCATCAGTGCAACCTATCAGTGCAACTTATCAGTGCTAATCAGTGCCGCCTATCAGTGCCCAGCGCTGTCTCATCAGTGCAACTTTGTCAGTGCTCTTCATCAGTGCCCATCAGTGCAGCTTATCAGTGCCCATCAGTGCCGCCTCATCAGTGCCCATTAATGCCCATCAGTGCCACCTTATCATTGCCACCTCATCAGTACCCATCAGTGCAGCCTCAACAGTGCACATCAGTGCAACCTCGCCAATGTCCATCAGTGCAGCCTCACTAGTGCCTATTAGTGCAGCCTCACCAGTGCCCATCATTGCAGTCTCCCTAGTGCTCATCAGTGCAGCCTCATCAGTGCCCATTAATGTCCATCAGTGCCACCTTATCATTGCCACCTCAACAGTACCCATCAGTGCAGCCTCAACAGTGCACATCAGTGCAACCTCACCAATGTCCATCAGTGCAGCCTCACTAGTGCCTAATAGTGCAGCCTCACCAGTGCCCATCATTGCAGTCTCCCTAGTGCTCATCAGTGCAGCCTCATCAGTGCCCATCAGTGCATCTTCATCAGTGCAGCCTCATCGGCGCACATTAGTGAAGAAGAAAAAAATTAGTCACACAGTCCCCCATCACAGGCCCTCCCACAGGTCCGGATCCAGGGCAAACTGGGTCCTATGCCTGCGGTACCCTGGGGAGAACCTAAACAGTACCCCAGGGTGCCATGGTATTCTGCTTGTGAAACACTGGTCCAAACTCACAATAGCTTTGCTATTATGCAGAATGTTGACTGCTACAAAATGACAAGTACTTCAATAACATCTCCCTTTCTAACATTTCATTACAGATAGTACTTTGAAACTTTAGCATATTATTTCATTTAGCAAACAAGACCCATAAATTATACCTGGAGCCTCTACAGCATTGATATATCATTTTTCATCATCTCAGCATTTATAGTAATTATCTGCTGGCTTCAACAACACTAATAAAGCTGTTTTTTCTTTTTTTGTGATATAACATACTGGGTGTTTAACCACTTGCCTACCAGGCACTTATACCCCCTTCCTTACCAGGCCAATTTTCAGCTTTCAGCGCTGCCGCACTTTGATTGACAATTGCGCGGTCATGCAACATTGTACCCATATGAAATTTTGATCATTTTTTTCTCACAAATAGAGCTTTCTTTTGGTGGTATTTAATCGCCACTGGGCGCTTTACTTTTTGCGCTATAAATTAAAAAATGTGCAAAAAATTTGAAAAAAAAAAAAAGTTTATTTGTTTCTTTTATAAAATTTTTCAAACAGGTATTTTTTCTCCTTCACTGATTTGCGTTGATGAGGCGGCACTGATGGGCACTGATAGGCGGCACTGATGGGCACTGATAGGCAGCACTAAAGGGCACTGATAGGCAGTACTAATGAGGTGGCACGGATAGGCGGCACTGATAGACAGCACTAATTAGGGGTCACGGATAGGCGGCACTGATATGCAGCACTGATAGGCGGCACTGATAGGTGACACTGATGATGGGTACTGATAGACGGCACTGACTGGCATCACTTCTGGGCACTGACTGGCGGCACTGACTGGCACAACCCCTGGGCACTGACTGGTGGCACTGACTGGCAGCACTGGTGGGTGGCACTGGTGGGTGGCACTGGTGGACAGCACTGGTGGGTGGGCACAGGTGGGTGGCACTGGTGAGCACAGGTGGGTGGCGCTGGTGGACACAGGTGGGTGGGCACAGGTGGGTGGCACTGCTGGGCACATGTAGGTGGCACTGCTGGCACAGGTAGGTGGCACTGCAGAGTGGCACAGGTGGGGGCACTGCTGGGCACAGGTGGGGGCACTGCTGGGCACAGGTGGGGGCACCGCTGGGAATGGGTGGGCGGGGCTAGTGGGCGCACAGCTGATCGGAACTTGCGGGGGTCACTGCTGGGCACCGATCATCAGGGCACTGATCATCAGTGCCCTGATGATCGGTGCCGATCCCCGCTCTGACAACTGCCGGTTCTCGGCAGTACTTTCCTCACGATCTGACAGCGTGAGGAAAGTGCAGCCGAGAACCGGCACTTGCATTTTCCTGTGATCAGCGTGTCATTGGACACCGCTGATCACGTGGTAAAAGGCCGGTGGGATCGGCCTTTCACCACATCTCGTGATCAGCTGTGTCCGTAGGACACAGCGATCACGGAGATCGCCGGGTGCGCGCCCCCTGGGGCGCGCAGGAGAGCGCGTTCTGGGAGGACGTCATATGACGTCCACTCAGAACTGGCCGGCCGCGGTGAAGCCGTCATTCGGCTATGCGCGGTCGGCAAGTGGTTAATAGCAAGAAGGTGATAGTAGCAACCAATTATTTTTAAAAGAGCACAGAGCTCAGGAAGATTGATCATACATTATTAATGAAACCTTAATACTTTTTTAAGGCTCAATAATTCCGAGAAGTGTAAACAGTCTGTAGCATTTTGCAGTGTGAATTAATCTGGTACATAGTAAAGTGCTGTTTATATTTAAAAATAGAATGCCATCCAAGGTGTGGCTACAGCCATTGCTCTGTCTGGCTCCATAATGTTTTAAAAATACTTTAGCAGAATAGATCAAATAAGGAGATATAGGACACATTAAACACAAGAAAGCTATACATTGATCAACTCTAGCATGACCCGTCAAGGCATGGACTCTACTAGACCTCTGAAGGTATGCTGTGGTATCTGGGACCTGGCCATCATTAGTAGAACCTTTCAGTCTTGCAAGTTGCAAAGTGGGGCCTCAATGGATCGATCTTGTTTTTCCAGTACATCCCACAGATGCTCAATGGATTGAGATCTGGAGCATTTGGAGGTCAAGTCAACACTTCAAACACATTGTGTTCCTCAAACCATTCTTAAACTCATCGATCTGGGCCACCTTCTTCCATTGCTCCATGGTCCAGTTCTGATCCATTACATGCTCAGTGTAGGAGCTTTTGGCTATGGACATGGGTCAGCATGGGCACCCTGACCAGTCTATGACTATGCAGCCCTATATGCAACAAAATGTGATGCATTATGTGCAATAATGTATTTAGGTTTTGTATTTCCCTAGGCAACACAAAAATCATCTGCCCCCACGGACACCGACCAACACCACCCCCCACTTCCCCCTCCTGCGGAGACTCTGACATTGACCAACAACACACCTGCCCCCTACATGGTAGAGCTTTCCACTACCCCCCCCCCCCCCGGCAATAGAGAAAAATACACTCATCTTCACAGCTCCGGATAGCCCCAGGAAAGAGAATCAGGCTCCACGTACATCAGTTTGCAGCCTATCCCAGATTTCACCTGGTTCCCATAGCGCTCATGTCCCTTCTTTCATCCCTTCTTCTGGGGGGAGGTGCTGCCCCCTGAAAATTGCCACCCTAGGCAAGTGCCTTGTTTGCCTTATATGATATATACGCCCCTGATTGTGTCTTCTGACACTTTTGTATTGGAAACAGCTTTAACTTTTGCAGCAATTTGAGCTACAGTAGCTATTAGATCAAACTACATGGGCCAGCCTTTCTTTTCCATGTGCATCACTGAACAATGACCACCCATGACCCTGTCATCAGTTCACTGACTTTCCTCCCTTGGACCACTTTTTGTAAGTCCTGACCACTTCAGATTGAGCACAAATCACACAAGGTTTGCAGTTTTGGAGATGCTGTGACCCCGTCCTCTAGCCATTACTATCTGGCTCTTGTCAAAGTCGCTCAGATTCCTACGGTTGCCCATTTTTATTCCTTTGAACACATCAACTTCAGGGACAACATGTTTGCTGTCTAATATACCCCACCCACTTGCAGGTGCCATTGTAACAAGATAATCAATGTTTTTCACTTTACCTGTCAGAGGGTGTAATATTATGGCTGATTGTTGTATTTATCCTCATAAATCATGCAATTTTCTCTCCACAGCAATCAGATTTATATATGCTGCTAGGTGAGACATGCTGTAATTATCAGTGATTTTTTTTGTGTGTGTGTTGATAAAACTTCTAAAATAAAGACAGATAAAGGGAACTGACCTGGTTCATCCACTCATAGGCAGGACACATCTAAGGCTAGGTTCACACTCTAGTAGATGGTTGCGGGTGCAGGAATCGCAGCTATTCCTGCACCTGCAGCCAAAACACGCTACTCAGTAGAGAAACGTGGGGCTGTCATTCATTCTTAATGGCACCCCCATGCATCTAAACCCGCATCACGCTTGAGGGTGCAGGAACTGCAGAGAAATTACATGGTGCAAATGCGATTTCCTTGCAATTGCATTTTGAAAATGGTGCACGCACCTTTTTTTTGGTATGAAATTCCATGCCCATGCAAACGCAAGCTGCATGCACGCTACAGTGTGAGCCTAGCCTAAGGCTAAGTTCACACTGTAGCAGGTTTGCGGTCTGTGTTTGCATGGGCTCAACAGCCCATTCAATTGAATGGGTTGCTGTACCTGCGTTTCCCACAAAAAAAAGTTGCCTGCACCATTTTTAAAACACAGCCGCACAGAAATCACAAGGTGATTTTGCAAACATGCTGAGGGTTTAAATGTATGGGGGTGCCATTAAGAATGAATGACAACTTTGCACGACTCCACAGAGCAGCACATTTTGGCTGTGGGTGTGGGAACAGCTGTGATTCCTGCACCCACAACCACCCGCTACAGTGTGAACCTAGCCTTAATACTGTCATGCTGTTGCTGAAATCAAACAGAATGCTGAAAAGTTAAAGAGTAATTGTTCTTCAGCAAAGGCATTTTCTATTCTGTCCTCATCATGCAGCTCACCTAATTGTCCCCTTTCCACTTCTCCAGCACAGGGGATTAAAAGAGGCTGAAATTTAGTCAGCTTACTTACACTAGTTGCGATTGGAAAAATAAATGTAATCATTTGGAGTATTAATGAACATAGAGCTATTATATGTGTATTTTATAATTGCCTTGAGTTCAGCTTTACACGCTAGAGATGTCAAAGGTTTGAGTATTGCCAGGGATCGCTGTGCAAAGTTTTATTCTCAAGTAGTTTTTATAACCACCATGGAGTTTAGTATTGGGTGTGATCTATTTTTACAGCAGCTTGTACAGTTTTTTTTTTTTTTTTTATGGTGGGCTCTTCATTTATGATTCTACTAAGAAGTTTGGGTTTTCCTGTCCTCATGGCAGTGGCACCTGTTCCAACAGAGTCTCCAAACCTATATTCACTGTGACACCCATTCATTCCCTGAGAGAATCTGAGATTGAAGTGCCACACCAAAATGTAATCATCCAGCTGCTGATGGAATACCTTGATCAAAAAAATATTACCTTTTATTTCAGGCCCTGATGAAGGGGTGTTGTCTGACCCCCAAAACATTCTGGTTTTGTGATAAAGTTTTTTGTAACTTACTTTGTTTCACAGACTTGGGGCTGCAGGACAGGGGCGGACTGACAACTCATGGGGCCCCTGGGCAATAGGGGATCATGGGGCCTCTGTGTCCTTGCCCAAACTCAAAAAAGCCTATGAAAAAGGTACCAGGGGCATCTCATGGGGCCCCCTACTGACCCCTGGCCCTCGGGCAGTGCCTGAGTTTCCAAATGGTCAGTCTGCCCCTGCTGCAGGAGAACCATTGCCCGGAGAACTCTGTGTTTTATTGTGTTTTAAAGTTATCCAGAAGGAGCTGGTAACTAGTATACTTTTATTCCCATCCGGACTTCCCTCTAGCCTGGGCATTCCGTCAATGGTTCACCGGATCATAGCCACATTTTCATGGAACTATATAGCAGCTAGGGCCAGGAGAAATACCCGCTAACTTTACTAGGAGTAGCTTCGAAGGCCCATTGTCCTGCCACGTTGCTCTATTGGGACTATGTTCTTCTTTTGGTTAGACATGGGCCAGGGTGGTTGCTGAGAGAGAGCTTGCTTGCGAACCTTGGCATTTCAGTGTTACATCTCTCTGGGGTTTGGTAACCACGGCTAAGGAACTGTTGCCTGAATAATCTATGAACGGCACCCGGATACCTTTAACCAGCTGTCACTCCAACCCTGTTCACAAAATATGTAGCTTTTTAGATCATACCATCTGGGGGTGTGGGGCTATCAACTGGTATCCCGGGATTGCCGCCACTCCCTCAGGATCACCCCAAAATAACTATCATTGTAACATATGGCTTCTTATGTATAATGTATTCCTATGATGGTGTGGGACTGTCCAAAGTGGGCATTGTCTGTGATAATGTGAATAACTTTTATCTGATGGTTTTCTGTATAAATTCAATGTAATTCTCTAATAAAGCAGTTCTTCTTGTTTACTCCAAAACTGGTGTTGTCTAATTATTTGGGGTAACTACAGCTATAGTCACTTGCCTCATGTTCCAGAGCTTGAGAAGCAGTTTCTTGGCAGAGATACCCAGTTGGGGTGTCTGGAGTCTGTCATACCTTGGAATGTGTCTGTGTCTGGACGATTACATTTTGGTGTGGCCAGGGGCGGACTGATACCGGGGCCCCCGGGCAATAGGGGATCACGAGGCCCCTGTGTCCTTGCCCAAACTCAAAAAAGCCTATGAAAAAGGTACCAGGGGCATCTCATGGGGCCCCCTACTGACCCGGGCCCTCGGGCAGTGCCCGAGTTTCCAAATGGTCAGTCCGCTCCTGGGTGTGGCACTTCAATCTCTAATTCCTTTAGTTACAAACCAATCAGACAGTTGGAAGTTCTTTGGCATGGAAAAGCTGACAGCTCTAGGAATCCAAACTTTGTATTCAAATATCTCCATACCCTCCATAACAGTAGTATAATAATAAGGTTCCAGGCAGGGTCGGACTGACAACTCATGGGGCCCCCGGGCAATAGGGGATCATGGGGCCTCTGTGTCCTCTCCCACACTCAAATCACACCCAAAAAAGCCTATGAAAAAAAGGTACCAGAGGCATCTCATGGGGCCCCCTACTGACCCTGGGCCCTCGGGCAGTGCCCGCGTTCCAAAATGGTCAGTCAGCCCCTGGTTCCAGGGTTATTCTTCCAAATTTCTTTCCCAAATCCATTCATTCTTTTTCATACCCTCAGAACTGGAATGAGCACTTCTTAATTAAGCCATGAACAGAATACCCTTTTTTTCTAAAGAAAAGGCTGTGATTGACTTCTAGCAGCACAGAACATTTCCGACATTGATAATTCCTTGTGTAATACCAGGGTTTTTAAAGAATTAAATTACTTGATTTGGACCAGTATAAGACCTGGCCTGGTTGTTTCAAGCAAAGCTAGATTGGTGGCATGACTTGAATATGGACACCTTAAGGCTTGGTAGAGTTGAGATACCACACCACCCTTCTAGGATATGGTAACACAATAGGCCTTGTGCTGGCAAGCTCTTCAAAAAGATCAAAAGTTATTTCCCTGCAGTTACCAATCAATTTGAGATGTTCAGGTTAGGACTAATGCTACATTGACGTGACATGATACATAAGGTCCACCTGTCCATTTTTTCATTCATCTACCTAGTGTACATAGCACAGTTGTCCATTGACCTTTACAATGTTTTGCCACTGAAAATGAAGTCCGAGTGAGATAGAAAGTTGACGAAATATAACCAATGAAAACTTTTACCTAATTTATTTGCAACGAAGGAGCATCTGTCTACAGGATCTGGTTGTCCCACATATTTTGTGTTTGTGCCAACCCCTCCACTTGGTTATTCTGAACAATGAAATCTTCAGGGGCTTCATGGGAGCTTGGTTTTAGCTTTTTTTCTGTTTCAGACACATCCTGCTACATTATGATGAAAAGGAGTTCTGGGTGTTCAAGGCATAGACAGTGCGAGAAGTAAGCCCCTTTCACAGATAGGCAATTAGATTTGCACAATGAAAATAGGATAATGTTACATGTATGTTTGACTTTTAGAAATAGGTTAGTGATTGATTCATCAGTAATTTCATTTGTGGCATCCATGTAGCACATTCATTGTCTGCATTTGCCCATTGTCCATCTGATTCAGTCACATTCTCTTTTTTGAATGAGAAATACAGGACTGTGTAACTTTTGGTGTATAATATTGCCAGCTCCACATTTGCTGACACTAGTTCAGGCTCCTCTTCTTTACTGAAATTGCTTGCTTTGTTTTCACTGCACATTGGCTGACATCCAGGATCATCTAGATTTTTTTTCTCCCTAGCCTTACTGTCCCTGGCTCATTGCTTTCATTAATTGGGTTTCCATTCTTTCAATGATGGAGGCTCAGCATCACATGTGGGTTATATGTATGGCACTCTGCATACAAATGAATCCTGCCTAAGAACACCTATTTCTCAAGATTGACATCTACCCATCATTTTGAAATTTGATAACTCCTCCCAAGGGTCAGTCTATTGCTTACATCATGGCTGGGGGCTCTTGAGAAGAGTAATGAGTTCAGCTGCTGTAAAGAGCTTCCTAAAAAAATAAAAACAGCACAGCACCATGCTGCCCCTTCTCAACCATGATCTGCCTGCATTGCATAGAGAATCACAGAGACCCAACAATGACATCACAGTGTCTAAAATAAATGTGGCACCCTCTTACATAGGTGCTAGGTTAGGTAAATTTAGTTATTTGGCTCTGCTGTGATCAGTGGATCTGCTATGATTATTTTGGTCTGCTTCGTGTTTCAGAGGCTGTTGGTTTGATTGCTTCCACCTGCCTTCCAAATGGTTCTGGAAGGTACTGGGTTGGGAGAGTCAAATCTATAGTATGAATATTTATGTAAATCCCTGGCGGAGGGTGCCCAGTATGTGGCTGGGAGGGAGCATAAATAGTTTGTTGCCTGGAGCAGAGGGGTTCTTGTCAACAAGGAGTAGATCCCAGCTTAAAGGATCTTCATTTGCTCATTAAGGTCCCAGCTGTGTAAGCTGGGGATCCTATTCTACTGAACTCTGTTGGAGCTGATTGAGGGATTTCTTTTTTGGGGATCTGGTCTGGTCTGAAAAGGTGACAGAAGATATTTCTGGCAGATATTAGAAGGTGGCATCCAACCTGATCTTAAAAGTGAACATTTCCTATGGCATCCCCGTGTAGCTCAGTCCATTATTTGCTGTTGCAAGGGACTGTGCTAGGAATCTTTGAGAAGGAGACAGGTGTCCTCAAGTTATTACTTTGCCTTGTTGGAGTACGCTGTAGTTACCCTGCACCCATCCAAGTTTAAATTTTCAGTAAATCAAAGAGTGACTGAGACTATGTGCCTGGCTGCTAGTGCACTTATTGGGGAAAGAGCCTTCAAACCAAATCAGCAGGCCCTTTAGGGGCTGAGCGCTACATAAATGTAATGAAATTGGAAAGGTTTAATTTAAAAATTTAATTAGCATGTTGATGGGGGTGGAGTAACCAGGAAAGGCAAAATATAAGCGGATTAAGCTTCAGCTTTAATTATTCACTGTTTTTTTTAGAGTGAATCATTGATTCTATCTATGACTCACCATTAATAAAAGGG